>NC_069003.1:23176778-23183419 GCF_001194135.2 Octopus bimaculoides
TGTGTGTGTGTGTGTATATGTGTGTGTGTATGTGTGTGTGTGTGTGTATATATATGTGTGTGTGTGTATATATGTGTGTGTGTGTGTGTATATATGTGTGTGTGTGTGTCTGTGTATATATGTGTGTGTGTGTGTGTGTATATATGTGTGTGTGTGTATATATATGTGTGTATGTATGTGTATATATATATATATATATATATATATATGGATAAATTTACAGAAAAACAAAAGACGAAGACAAGGGTATGAACAACAAGCAGGTGTATTAGCTTGACGCTCGGGAAAGTGAGAAAGTATTTTATGTTTCAAGCCTACGCTCTTCAACAGAAAGGAATAAGAGAAAATAAATAGAGAGAGAATGAAAAAATTGTGGATTTAGCGGTGTGTGTCTTTGTGTCTGCGTTTGTCTCCCACCACCGCTTGACAACCGGAGTTCATGTGTTTACGTCAACGTAACTTAACGGTTTAGGTAAAGAGACCGAAAGAATAAGTAGCAGGTTTAATAAAATAAGTAGTCTATTCATTCGACTAGAAGTTTTTCAAGACGATGTCCCAGTATGGCCGCAGTAGAATGACTGAAGCAAGTAAAAGATAAAAGATAGTCAAAGAGATAGTCACAGCTTTCGGCAAACAAATATCCCTCATTTGTCAAAAGTTCCATCTGTCAAAAGCGGAGTGACTGCGCTAAGTAGTGATGTGTATGAATACAAGCTTGTTACCTTCTCAAATATGCTTTGAGACATATTCGACCCCGATAAGGGAGAGACCGTCTCTCGTTTCAGCTCGCAGCAGCGCCTTTTCCGATTTCTGCAACTGATGAAGGGATAACCACTCCGAAATGCATGCATCCCACAGTCTGGTCAGATGATGCTACGAGCTGATTTGGTGTATTTACACCCATTTGTCAACCGCGCGGAATTTTCACCATAACAAAACACAGTGAATGGCTTTCTTAGAGATTCGAACTGGCAACAAGTTTGTAATTACTTCAATAAATGTTTTTATTTTATTAGTTCAACTAGTGTGTTGCTAGGGTATAAAGCTTGTTATTCAACTTTGAACACAATACGACAGCCATGTATTATGTGAGTGATTACTCTTGATCACTTCTTGCACTTTTAAAGTGTTGTTTGTACTTTTGAAAATTAAACAGTGACTTCCGGTCGTTAATGGAAACAGCTTTCTCACTCCACCTTTAGTCTTATACATTTAACAATATTAAAATATTCTCTCCTATACAAGTTATTTTTAGATACAGCCTGTATATTGATCCACTTCCCCACTTGCTTGCATCTGTGTGTGTGTGTGTGTCGTGGCTGAAAGGACGAGGAGAATTTGGGACAAATTTGTTTGCCATATTTATTTAATTTCTTTGACGTTTTGACTTCAAATTCGATCATCTACTTCGCTATTTGTCCTCCAGGATCAATAAAATAAGTATCAGAGAAAAAAATTGGATCGATTACTAACACCAACCAAAACACGAGACCTTCTAACTGTGTTAGTAAACATTATTTGTCCTGTATATATAGATCCAGATTATTTGTTGAGCGATCTATAACACACGCACGCGCACACACACACACACACACACACACACACACACACACACACACACGGTTCTATATATAGAAAGAGACCATTTCATATGTTTTCATAATTTCATTAAGATGGAATAATATTGACAGAAATAGTATTCGATTCTGCTGTATTCTTTGTTCAGTTTGGGATTGTATTTTTTTTTTTTTTTGCATTTACGTAATCGATAAAATAAGCGATCGACATAAACTTGAGCAATTTATTCGATTATCCTCTGCCAGCAATCTTAATTTTCTGAGATTTTGGCAATGTTAGAAACGCTAAAAAGTTGGACAAAAATGCTTTGTCATGTTTAGTCTAGCCTCTGCAAATATCTGGGGTTCTAATTAGCTTTTCATTATCATGGGGATGGGTTTTATAACCGATTCAGCCAACTCTATTTTTTTCCTTGAGAAATATATGTCTATCCTTATCAAATATATGCCTACCTTTATAAATGTTTTGCCTGTTACCATTCTTATAATATTCTGTTCGTGGAGGCGCATTGGCCCAGGGAATGGTGGCGAACCCTGCTGTACTCTTCCACCACAACTTTCTCTCACTCTTTCTTCCTATTTGTGTTGTGCCTGTAATTCAAAGGGTCAGCCTTGTCACACTGTGTCACGCTCAATATCCCCCGAGAATTGCGTTAAGGGTACACGTGTCTGTGGAGTGCTCAGCCACTTGTACGTTAATTTCACGAGCAGGCTGTTCCGTTGATCGGATCAACTGGAACCCTCGAGATCTTAAGCGACGGAGTGCCAACAACAACAATATTCTGTTCTACTCTAGGCACAAGGCCCGAAATTTATGGGGAGGAGGCCAGTCGATTAGATCGACCCTAGTATGCAACTAGTACTTAATTTATCGACCCCGAAAGGAAGAAAAGCAAAGTTGACCTCGGCGGAATTTGAACTCAAACCGTAAAGACAGGCGAAATACCGCTAAGCATTTCGCCCGGCGTGCTGACGTTTCTGCTTGCTCGCCGCCCAACGATTCTTATAATATTGATTTCAAATTTTGGCACAAGGCCAGCAACTTCAGAGGAGGGGCTAATTCAATTACATCGATCCCCAGTGCTCAACTGGTACTTATTTTATCGGCTCCGAAAGGTATGAAAGGTAAATTCGACCTCGGTGAAATTTGAACTCAGAACGTAAGGACAAACGAAATGTTGCGAAGCATTTTGTCCGGCTCGCCGCCCTACTTTTCGAAAAATGACGAACCATATGGCACCCTTCCATGTTTACCGTTCTCTGCTTTCCTCTAAACATAATAGAATTTTTAAAAACTTGTTTATTTTGTTCTTACTGTATTTTCCAATTTCTGTAATTATGTGTCGCTGTTGCTATATGTTGTTGTTGCCGTGTGGTCCCACAAGCCAGCTCTAATAATTGTTATTGTATTTTGCTGCAGAATTTCTCATTGAACAGAATTTCGATTCATTTCTGATTGAGTGACCTTCCATGAATTTTAAACTAATAATTTCTGAATGATTGCCTTCTACGCCCTCTTACTCGTCAACAATGTTCTCGTCACATACAACCCCAAGGGGGGAGCGGAGGCGGTAGATATGAATGAAACAAAAGCGAGAGGCAGTCGAGTAGAAACTAAGTTCCCAGCATGCATTCAATTATCGGTTGTAAGGTAATTTACTTCACATTTAGCCGTTAGGTGGCCTTTCATACGTTGTAGACGCTACACCACCTTCACCTCTGTGCGGTCATTGAATTTGCGAACACCTTCGTAGCGCACTTCAACGTACTTCATATCATTTCAGATCACTTGGCCATTGTATAGATCACGGTATGTCCATTCACCGCAAGACGTCACACTCCAGGAAACACAAGCAACAAAATATTTCCCCTCGGCACATTAGCTCTCCCAGAGTCTGAATGAACTTCTCTTCCTAAATCCTTTTCCGCCTACCATTTTTATGAATGGCTATTATCCACAATGTATTTATATGAATGATTTTAGCTTTCTTTTATAACATCATTCATAATTGACTTTTATCGTATTTGAAATTTTATTACGTGGATGTGCGTTTAAATGAGATGTGAACTTCACATCTTTCATTGGTCTTTTGTCACCTTACACGCGCATGTGTGTATGTATGTGTGTATGTGAGTGTGTATTTGCTTCTATTAGCCAATGAAATTAATATGTATGTAAACAGTGCGCTGAAGTTGACTTAACCTTTAAGGTGGCGAGCTGTCAGAATCGTTAGCAAGCCAGACAAAATGCTTTGCGGCTTTTCGTCCGTCCTTACGAGTTCAAATGTCGCCGAGGTCGACTTTGTCTTTCATCCTTTCGAGGTTGAACACTGGGGTCGATGTAATCGGTTTCACCCTCCCCCCAAAATTGCTGGCCTTGTGCCTTAATTTTAAACCATTATGAATGTATACGGTGCCGTTGATAAACCTCGTATTGTGGTCTCTGGACTGACCAAACAACTATACCCCAACCTCTCTTCTTTAAGCTGATCATAACTTCTAACCCACGTCATCTTTAAATTTATTCTCTCTTTTATTTCACCTTCTGTGGAGGCGCAATGGTCCAGTGGTTAGGGCAGCGGACTCGCGGTCATAAGATCGCGGTTTCGATTCCTAGACAGGGCGTTGTGAATGTTTATTTAGCGAAAACACCTAAAGCTCCACGAGGCTCCAGCAGGCGATGGTGGCGAACCCTGCTGTACTCTTCCACCACAACTTTCTCTCACTCTTTCTTCCTGTTTCTGTTGTACCTATATTTCAAAGGGGCCAGCCTTGTCACACTGTGTCACGCTGAATATCCCCGAGAACTACGTTAAGGGTACACGTGTGTGTGGAGTGCTCAGCCACTTGCACGTTGATTTCACGAGCAGGCTGTTCCGTTGATCGGATCAACTGGAACCCCCGACGTCGTAAGCAACGGAGTGCCAACAACAACATTTCACCTTCTATCAAATTCTTTTCTCATTATTTTCCTTTACCCAACCACTTCCTCCTAATTCTCTACTTTTTTCCTATCATTCTCCACTATGTCTAAACTGCCATGAACTAAGGATAACGACTCCCTTCCTCACACAACGGCATACCGGCAAAATCTTCAGAAACGCTACATTTAACCAATGTATATGCGTATGACAGTGGAGCTCATTAATAACCCGCAATGTGGTTATAATTTCATCTTTTGGCGACAAGATTAGTTGTGCACGCATCACTAGATGTGATCTCCTACGCACAGTAAAATGTCAATTTATTGTCGTAACTTCGTTAACTACGACTGCTCCGGTTAGTCTTTGCTGAAAGCAAAATCAGCACGATATTTGATCCATTTTTCATGTTTTTATTATTTATTTATTTTTGGTGAGCTAAAGTGGAATTTGGGGCCAAAATCCATAAGTCTTTCAGTACAGTATGAGAACAGTATTTTACTTTTACAGACTTGTTGGCACTCCGTCGCTTACGACGTCGAGGGTTCCAGTTGATCCGATCAACGGAATAGCCTGCTCGTGAAATTAACGTGCAAGTGGCTGAGCACTCCACAGACACGTGTACCCTTAACGTAGTTCTCAGGGATATTCAGCGTGACACAGTGTGACAAGGCTGACCCTTTGAATTACAGGCACAACAGAAACAGGAAGAAAGAGTGAGAGAAAGTTGTGGTGAAAGAGTACAGCAGGGTTCGCCACCATCCCCTGCCGGAGCCACGTGGAGCATTAGGTGTTTTTTCGCTCAATAAACGCTCACAATGCCCGGTCTAGGAATCGAAACCGCGATCCTATGACCGCGAATCCGCTGCCCTAACCACTAGGCCATTGCGCCTCCACTGTTACAGCCTAATTACACATGAATTGAAAAATTCAAAGCAGATTTTTTTTCCTATTGTTGAAATAAATTTTTGGAGAAAATGATTAACGGAAAATAAGCGGATCACTAAGAGATGCTCTTCTTTGGAATAAACGAAAAAACAAAACAGCGATTTTTAAGGTAGTAAAAACAACTGGTAATTGATATTTTGCGTTTAAAATTACAGTGTAGTGAATATTTTTAAGAGACCTCGTCTCTATCTAATACTGAGGAAAAAAAATTATGCGTATTGCAGAATATTAATGACTTAGTGTCATGTTCATACATACATACATATATCTGTGTGTGTGTGTGTGTGTGTGCATTTTCCTATTAATTTATTACAAACTTCACTCTTTCATTTTCTATTATCACAAATGCTGCCACCAAATTTTCTCCAATAAAAGCTTCCTTAACAAGTTTTTTTTTTTTACATAACGGGTGGAGGTGAGGGTTAAAGAAGTGGAGGTAGAGAAAGGGACAGTGAGTGTGAGAGAGAGAAAGGAAGAAGAAAGAAATCGAGGAAGTAATATTGATAGAGTGAAAGCAATACCTATACGTTTGCTGTCTAAACTCTTATCTTCACTCACCACCACCACCACCATCACTGTATATACACGGTCTAGAAAACTATAGAAGCTTCAGTGATTTATGAACTCTGGTTAGTGCGGTAGACATTTATTGCTTGTTTTATGTTGACTGATTACAGCGTATTATTGATAAAACAATGCTGGATGGTCTCATTATTCTTAGAGTTGCCACAAGATATGATCTACAACTGCAGGTTTGATATTATTGCAAACAGATTGCTTCACATCACAGAACAAACATTATGTAAACAGCCATGTGAGAATATTTTGCAGCGTTTACCTGCTAATAGAATAGAGCAACAGATTTTGAAGAAGATAAGTTCCTGGACAATTTATTGAGAAATGATTGTGTTTCTTTCGTCAGCCACCTATGAATGTTATAGTTGTACCAGCGTTTACCTGCTAATAGATTTTTACAGTTAGAGCAATGTTTCTCAATATTTTTTTTTTTGTCTCTGGACTCTTTTGATTCCTTTTTATCTAGTGGACGCTAATGTTTTTTTTTTAAAAAAGTCCCATTATATTTTTATAATTAAATATTATTAGGAAGCGGATAGAAAAGGCGTTAAGATATTTTGTGTTCCGTAGGAATAAAACCAAGTTATTGCAAAAATTTTAACAGCAAAATCATATGTGG
>NC_069003.1:23183771-23185516 GCF_001194135.2 Octopus bimaculoides
TGTGTGTGTGTGTGTGTGTGTGTGTGTGTGTGTGTGTGTGTGTGTGTGTGTGTGTGTGTATGTACACACAGGTATGTATATATATATATATATGTATATGTGTGTATGTATATATATATGGCGGGCTTCTTTCAGTTAATGTCTACGAAATTCATTCACAATACTTTGGTCGACCCGACGCTGTAGAAGACACTTGCCCAAGGTACCACGCAGTCGGACTGAACCCGGAACTGTGTGATTGGGAACCAAGCTTCTTACCACACACCCACGCCTACGTTATTAAAGATGTCAATACAACATCATTTCTGATGATCACATATCCGGGTTCTCAAAATATTTCTTTAAAGAATAACATAGAGATAGTACCACAGATTGAATATATTCCTCTTTGAAAACACTGATTTCTTCATGGAAACGACTTTCATTAATCCTTTACACACAGTGACACTCCGTCGGTTACGATGATGAGGGTTGCCGTTGATCCGATCAACAGAACATTCTAATCGCGAAATTAACGTGCAAGTGGCTGAGCACCTCGCAGATACGCCTACCTTTTAACGTAGTTCTCACGGAAATCCAGTGTGACACAGAATGTGAAAAGGCTGGTTCTTTGCAATAGAGGTACAACTCATTTTTTTCCAGCTGAGTGGACTGGAGCAACGTGAAATAAAGTGTTTTGCTCAAGCACCCAATGCGCTGCCGGGAATTGAACTGACGACCTTGCAATCATGAGCGGAATACCCTAACCAATAAGCCACGCGTCTTCACCACACGCGCACACAACGCGCGCGCGCACAATCATACATATCCCCACATTCACAGAATCTCGCCTTGTACACACACTCTCTATCAATCTATCTTCTATCTCCCTCTGCCTATTTTCTCTCTCTCTCTCTCTCCATCTATGTATCTATTTATCTATCTATCTATCTATCTGTCTGTCAGTCCATCTGCTCTCTCTCATATTCTCTCTCTCTCTCTCTATCTATCTATCTGTCTGTCTATCTTCTCTCTCTTTCTGTCTATCTTCTCTCTCTCTCATATTCTCTCTCTCTCTCTCTCTCTCTGTATCTCTATCTCTATCTGTCTCTCTCTCTCTGTCTCCCTTCGTTCTCACCAAACCTCTCTTTCTCCCCTTCTCCCCCTCCCTCACTCAACCACCTATAAATCTTATATCAGTAACATATTCCTCCATTTGATCTCTATTCTCTCATACCTCGTTCTACTTCGCTGTGAATTAGTTTACCTCTAATTAGTGTCACCTTTACATTATAGCAGTTCTGGTTTTGACAATATTGCCTACTTGAAGGCATAACGAAAATATCATATATTTCTAATTTTGTGATCGGTCTGTCTCATTAAAATCATTGACTCTTAAAACGTTTTCCTAATTAGAATGAAATATAGTTAAGATATCATCATGCATACGCATAAACTTTCAATACAGAATTCAAGAGATTTTGCTCCCACACACGCGCACACGCATACACACGCGCACACGCATACACACGTGCACAGACAGACAGACAGAGACACGCACACACACACGTGCATACACACACACACGTGCATACACATACATATGAATATATATTCGCCATGATTGATCGCAAGCCACTAAACCTTTTTTTATTTTCTCTCTGTGTTTATTTCTGTGTTCCTTTCTGTTAAAGAGCGTAGGCTCGAAACATAAAAGACTTTCTCACTTCCCGAGCGTTAAACTAATACATCTGTTTGTTGTTTAC
>NC_069003.1:23187582-23188050 GCF_001194135.2 Octopus bimaculoides
TCCAAGAACAAGGTGCTGTCCAACGGAATCAGTCCGTTGTCAGAGAAGAGGAAAATATCTAGTGTTGACGGAACATGTAACGATACAATGAAGAGCACAAAGGCAACTGGTGCTCTTGGCGCCAAACTCGAGATACACTTGAATGAAAACACCAAACTAAATAAAGCTGCAGTGACAGCAAATGGCGAGAGAAGTGTCAAGGCTTGTGGTAAGCGAAGTCGGCGGGGTCGTGATGATAAGGGGGTGAAAGGTGTCGCTATTGAGGGCTCCAAAAACTTTTCTTCTTCTTCTTCCGGGGTTGGTCAGGTTGATGGTAAAAAGACAGAGAACAACTCTCTGGCCATTCCACCTATGTTTGATGATAGTGATGATGAATTTCCTGGCCTAGTGATAGATTTACCCTCCCTGTAGTCCCAGCCTATTCTGGGGATGCATTTTTCTCTCTCTCCACTCTCCTTGATTCCTATA
>NC_069003.1:23188228-23192358 GCF_001194135.2 Octopus bimaculoides
AAGAAGCCCGTCGTATATATGCATATATATATGTGTGTGTGTGTGTGTGTTTGCCTCCCACCAACGCTTGGAAACCAGTGTTGGTGTGTCTATGTTCCACGCAACTTAGCGGTTCGGGGAAAAAAGACCGATAGAAAAATTACGAGCCTTAGAAAAAAAGTACTGGAGTCGATTCATTCGACATAAAATTCTACAAGGCCGTGACCCAGCATGGCCACAGACTAGTGACTGAGGCAAGCAAAAGATAGAAGATATATACATATATACACATGCCAAAGGTAGAATTGGTATTTTGGGATTTATAACTATGTCGATTGTATTTACAATATGAGAATGGTGAAGCTTACTTTTGGCTTTCATTCTCCTCACCATTTTTATTATTGAGTTGTTTGTAGATAAACGTTTCACCTTACGTATATTTGAGAGATGTATATATTAGCAACAGAAGCAGTATTAATACCTTGAGGTAATATTTACCCCCAGTTAAACGTGGATGTTCTTTTAGAACAAACTATACTGCGGTAGAAACCATGAGAGAAACTCTTATATTGGTTCTTTGGTTCAAGATGCACTCTTGTATTAATACCGCCTCTGCCACTGATATATATTTTTTAGCAAATCCACTGACTAATCGCATCATCAGCGCCTGTTCTGGTACTGTTAATCTATATATCGCTGGCAGGGAGATGAATTGCTGCTGTGAAATGTCTATCATTGACAAGACCAGACAAGATCGAAATCACTTGATCTGGTGCTCTCGGAGAGATATCTTCCTACTAGAGATATAGACAAGGGTGCATTTTGCGCCAAAAAGTCAATATGAGAGTTTCTGTCATGGTAACCACCGTTGTATAGTTTGTTCTAATAGAACATCCACTTTTAAGTGGGGATAAATTTTAACGAAAAAGTCAACGATTAAAGGATCGTGAAATTTATCAACGGGAATTCGAAAACTAGTCAGTGTACATTATAGTTGGGATTGTAGACCAAGGTAAGAGAAGAAGAGCGTCTATAAATTTTCTCGTTTTAAAATAGTTCAACGAATTTTCGTTCAGATAACTTCTTTTGACATCAAGTATTTGTCAATTCTGTAAACAAGAGACTGAGGCATTCTGTGGACGGAACATTGCCAAGTTGATATGTAACGAGAAAAACATGAAAGAAAATCGGTGATTGGAGAGAAGTCAATGTACACATGACCAATACATTTCTCTTTCAACATATGTTCCACAGAGAGCTGAGCTAGTTACCGTAAACAGTGACTATAATTAAAAAAATAATAAATCGACGGATATAATGGATAGACAGTATAGCACAAAGTATGTTTTTTAAACATGAATTTCACAATACTCTATGAATGGTGATTAGAGTACATTACATAGATAACAGTATAAATTATGTTAATTACAAATGAGCTCCATGGTGATGTAAACGTGTATAACATATAGATATAACATAGTACAGAGTATGTTATTTAGCCATGGACATCCTGATACTCTATAGCTGCTCCACTATCATCAAACATACTGTGAAGTAGATATGTGACACAGTAGAATGTATTGTATTGTGACATGTGGTTTATGATACTCTATGCCTAAGGAGTATTTCGTTAGCTTGTAGTTACTGGAAGGTTCCAATTTTCAGTCTGCACTAATTTACACACCTGCATATAAGCATCTTGTGTGGGAGCGTGTGGCCTAATGGTTTGGGGTTTGGACTCATGGTCGTAAGACTGTGGTTTCAATTCCTGGACCGGGCGACGCATTGTGTTCTCAAACAAAACACTTCATTTCCCGTTGCTCTAGTTCACTCAGCGAGAGCAAAGATTAGATAACTCTGCGACGGACCAGCGTCCCGAACAAGGGATAAATATATGCACGTCACTGAAACCGGCCCTTTTGAGTTCATAGAGCTCGAAAAAGATGCTTTATTCTTTTATCTTATATAGCAATCTTGGTAACATGTACAGTGCTTTCGCTAATTAGACACTCTCTCGGTCCTCCCACCCTCGATTTAACGGAACATCCGGGACGTGACGGCAGGAGAAAGAGAGGGTTGTGCCAACACTCGATCGGCGCTCATTACAGGGGAGTAAACTTGTAATAAGTTCAATAACTTGTAATAAAATTGTAATAAGTTCACTGATTGAATAAATTGCTTTGTGTTTAAAGCTTGTATCTTTTTTTTTTAAACCCAAACGGACTTTTTGGGCAACCAAACATTTGAACGTAATCTGGAACTTCTTTGTTACTTAGCAGTGAATCCTTACCGTTGTTTTGTTACTCCATTCCAAAAGGAATTTTAATCAAATTAGTCACATTTCCTTTTCATCTCCTTTTACTGATGGCGTTGTTATTATCATTTTTGTCGTTGTTTTTGTTGTTGTTACTACTACAGTAATCTAACTCCAGCTTGGCCCTTATTGGTCAAACAAATGATGTAATACGTTCAAACCGTTTATCATTGTGTCTTTATCTTTTACTTGGATGTATCTATCCTTTCCCTATTCAAGGCATCATTAGATAAAATTCTAAGTATTTGGCTACTGTTTCTAGCAGGTCTCCTGTCCACAACGTGTGCCATGATCAATGTTGCCGTGAGAAAGCTGCCAAGTGTCAACGATTTTGACGAAACAAGGACAAGGACTCTAAGTCACGTGATCACAAACTATTGCAATTCTTATGTTCCCTTGTCGCTCCTCGTTTCGGGGTTACAGTTGACCATGGCGGTATAGTATTGGATTACTAGCAACAATTTCACTGGTTCATTTCTCGACGCCGACACTATGCTTAATCCATAGTTAAACCAAATTAATCCCTCACTGAGTCAGTGTTCGTAGAAGCAAAAGGTTACGAATACTACTGCAAGTGGTCTGGCCTTGTGTCAAAATTTGAAAGCAATATTACTACAGGTAGTAGTAGTAGGAAGAGGAAGAAGCAGGAGGAGGGGAAGGGGAGACAGGGATGGAGGAGGTGGTGAGGGAGGTAGTGGTGAGGGAGTGGAAAGTCGGTTTCATTAAATGATTCAAGAATTTGTCTCTTGTCTTGTTCTTAAAGAGAAGTGGAGGTGCAATAGCCCAATGGTAGGGGACTCGCGGTCGTAGGATCGCGGTTTCGATTCCCAGACCGGGCGTTGTGAGTGTTTATTGAGCAAAAACACCTAAAGCTCGACAAGTCTCCGACAGGGAATGGTGGCGAACCCTGCTGTACTCTTTCACCACAACTTTCTCTCACTTTTTCCTCCTGTTACTGTTGTGCCTGTAATTCAAAGGGCCAGCCTTGTCCTGCACTGTGTCTCGCTGAATATCCCCGAGAACTACGTTAAGGGTACACGTATCTGTGGAGTGCTCAGCCACTTGCACGTTAATTTCACGAGCAGGCTGTTCCGTTGATTCGGATCAACTGGAACCCTCGTCGTCGTAACCGACGGAGTGCCACGACTTAAAGAGAAGCTCAGTTATTGGAATTTGTCCCACTTTATGGCATGGAATGGATTGGAATGGAATGGAACTTAGCAACTACGGAAACTCAGGAAAGAAAGTGTAAATGTATGTGTGTGCGTGCTTGTGCGTGCGTGCGTGTGTATGTGTGTGTGAGAGAGAGAGACACACAGACAGACAGCAGATAATGTGTTATATGTGCTTGTGTACATATGAATCTCTGTTCTATATGCGCTTTTCTGTATTGAGTGGGAATAACGACAAGAGAAACGGCGAAAGAAATAGAGGAAGTAAGAGAGTGAAAGCGATAGAGCAGAACGAAAGAGGAGCAGCGGAGAGCGGGGGGTATAGAGGGGGAGAAAGAGAGAGAGAGAGAGAGAGAGAGAGGGGAGATATGGGGAAGGAGGGGGAGTGTTGCATTGCTTACATCCTGCTCTAGAATTCAATAACCAGCGAATGGTCGTAATAAATTATATAACCTGCTGCTTTAGTTGTTGCTTTCTTCTCGTATGCATTTATACATGCACATGCGCTTGCACACGCACATGCAAGTATATATCTGTATATGTGTGTGTATGCACATATATAAGTATATGTATACACACACCCACATATTATACAAACATACCCATACATATATATATGTATGTATATATATATATATATATATATATATATATAAATGCATATA
>NC_069003.1:23192368-23192875 GCF_001194135.2 Octopus bimaculoides
ATATATATATATATATATATATATATATATATATATATATATATAAATGCATATATATATATTGTATATATATGTGTGTGTGTGTGTATACAATATGTATGCATACAGTACATATGTACACATACATGCACTATACATACTTATATGTATGTCTGTATACAGTTGGTTATGGTGAATATATATAGATGTGTGTGCGTGTATGTGTGTATATATATATATTTATAGATATATTTACAAAGATATATTTATATACATATTACATGCACTCACACACACACACACGCGCGCGCGCATATATGCATACATATATATACATATATATCTATAATATATATACACACATATATATATGTATGTATGTATTATGTATGCATGTATGTATATACATATATATATATGTACGTATGTATATATTTATATATACATACATACAGATATATATATGTATGTATGTAGGTATATAAACTGATAAGCTTGCTTCTAACTGGATTTTCCATTCGTTGCTTC
>NC_069003.1:23193413-23198627 GCF_001194135.2 Octopus bimaculoides
GGGGGGGGGGGTTATAAGGTCAACGTAGACGAAATTGAAGATGGATTTAGTGAAGTCAACAGGAATATCGATGCTATCCGGAAGTGAACGGTAAAACATGTCCAATATTATATAAAAAAACAATATGAACAAGAAAAGAACAGGAATGAAACAACTCGGGAAAAAGGAAAGAAAAAACACATTTGCAAACGAATTCACGCTGTTATTTCTGAGACTATTTCTCCGTTAGAATGACACCAAAAGATGGTAACGGCTACACAGCTTATCAGATTTAAGTTTAGCACCTTACTTTTTGTTATTATACGAGGAATGTTTATATCGTTAATATTTAGGACTTTTCCGTTCGTGGTACAGGGAATATTCATATCGTTAATTTGTATTTTTTGTATAAAAAGTTATCGCAATAGAATAGCTTATATTTAGATTATCCTTCACTTCAGTGGTTCTCAAAGGGGGCGGTGGAAAGATCCAGGACGCGTTGGAGAAAAGTGGGGTGATAATGGTGTGGCCAAAAGAAAGTGATGGATGTAAAAACAACAAAATTATGGGTTAATTAGGTTAAATTTTATTTGTGAATTACAGTTGTAATAGGCGCAGGAGTGGCTGTGTGGTAAGTAGCTTGCTTATCAACCACATGGTTCCGGGTTCAGTCCCACTGCGTGGCACCTTGGGAAAATGTCTTCTACTATAGCCTCGGGCCGAGCAAAACCTTGTGAGTGGATTTGGTAGACGGAAACTGAAAGAAGCCCGTCGTATATATATATATATATATATATATATATATATATATATATATATATATATATGTATGGGTGTTTGTGTGTCTGTGTTTGTCTCCCCACCATCGCTTGACAACCGATGCTGATGTGTTTACGTCCCCGTAACTTAGCGGTTCGGCAAAAAGAGACCGATAGAATAAGTACTAAGCTTACAAAGAATAAGTCCCGGGGTCGATTTTCTCGACTAAAGGCGGTGCTCCAGCATGGCCGCAGTCAAATGACTGAAACAAGTAAAAGAGTAAGTTGTTTTGAATTTGCTACAGAAAGTGGTCTATGTTCGCGGTGGTGGTGGTGATGGTGAGGTCCGGATGCTTAGAGGGCGGCAACCCGAAAAAGTTTGGGAACCACTGTTTTACTTCATATATAGATTCCTCATGTTTCTTCTCATATATATTTTGTTTTCGATTACGTTATACTAATTGAAGATACTGAAGGAGATTGCATTTTTATTGTATATTGTGACAACTGTCCTAACATATATCCAGTTAATAGCTGTCCTATCGTGTCTACATTGAGACAGTTGTCTTAAAATGTCTACAGTCAGAATTTGTCCTAATTTGATCCCTCCACTATTTGTCCAAGGACGTCAGTTCTTGTCCTAATGTGTCTACATTAATATAATTATCATATCTGGACTCTTCGATCATTTTTACAGTGTTTGCACTGCTTTATTCACTGTTTTGAATTTTTATAATTAGTTGATGTTTTCAGCCAAATAATCTTTAAGGGGTGTCATTAACAGAATCTCTATGCAGTGTACTTGATCTGCCAGAAATGATAGTCATCAACTTATACCCTGTTGTAAGAACATGTTGGATAAAATCCAAAAAACAGATGAGGGAGTCACGACTATGTTCTTCTTCCACTGACTCTCACTGAATAGACTACAGAATTTCTTGTAGTTCTGCTGCTAAGGACTGACCTAGAATTAAGCAAAATCTACGATGACAGATTTCTAAACTTATTCAATCGAGAAGCTCTTCACGCGTGTAATATCTGTTGATGCAAGACGAAGAATCCAACGGTGAATCACGTTCAATATTGACACGTGATCAAGGAAATTTGAATGCTTCATTTCGTCTATTTCTTCTCTCTTATCTTCCTTCAGGCCAACGGAACTACTTCAACTGATGTTTTTCTTCACCCAACATCTCCTTTGTTTACATAATTTATCTAATCTGTAACATTTAGAAAAATCCTTAATCGCATTCATTTCTTCTTTCAAAAATCTTGTCTGCTGGATCTAAGTGGTTTTTCCTGTAACTAGGAATTTGCTCAAAGTAGTGTTTCTTTCAAACGCTCATCCATCCATACATTCTTCCAACACATCCATTAATTAATTATCAAGAATATGTCATGCTTAAAACTTTACATTTAAGTCTATTCTTTACGAATTAATATGTTCTATATAAAGATTTCTTACAATACAATGCCAATTTATATTTATTGCGAAACGTCACATACACAAGAATACATAATTTAAACATCAACTCATCCATAGATAAAGCCTTTAACAAATAGCCATCACGTATATGCGTATATCTATCTATCTATCTATCTATCTATCTATCTATCTATCTATCTATCTATCTATCTATCTATCTATCTATCTATCTACATTGTGATATTTGTGTGTGAGTGTGTTCCTTCGTGTGTGTGTGTATGTGTGTGTGTGTATTAATATATGATAATCCCGTAATAAACTCAAACAATAGCTGGGATGCCTCTCCTGGCGCTGTGACAGCTTGTGATCTTTACTAGTCCCTCTCTTGGAAACGTACAAAACAGTCGTGATACTGAAAGCTGTCGTACCGTGATGGTATCAAACTAGGGTTTTCTTTGTCTACCTTTTCTTTGCCTTCCTTCAAGTGTATCGTGCAGAATGGTTTGGGGCGGATGGTGAGTCGTGTTGGGATAGAGTTTTGTCTGCCAGAATATTTGATTACGTGTTGCTTCATAAATCTGCTGTCTTATGTTCAGTGTACACAGTATACGATAGCGTTCTCCTTCCTTCCTTCGCACACTCTCAAACTCGCTTGCTACACGTTGAGATATGATGTTTCAATAAAAATTCTACATTAACAATCGAGAAATGCTTAATGCAGAATTTCTTTACAATTTTTTACTAAATATAACTATAGGGAGTATGATAACTATATGGGGTTGTATATAACTATATGGTTTGTATATAACTATATAACTATAACTATATAACTATATAACACATGGAATACTCCATAGATCCACAACTCTTCTATAAAACTCTTTTAATACCGGATCTTTTCTTAAGTTGCCTTGCCAGGCAGGTCTTAGAGATAATTTTGATAGCTTTCGAAAAGATGATGTTCAACGCCATTTCCATGTAACTTGCTGAAAGAAACAAGTTAAAAGTGGTTGTGAAATGGAAAGACACTGACTGGTTTACTCACTAAAAGCAAACACTGTGCATTGTTTTACTTGTTGGCTTTTTGCAAATCGGTCAGGTGTTTGGAGGGATCCAAACACTAGTCTTGGGAAGGCATCTCATAGAGACATGTAGTGTTAAAACAGAAGTATATATAAGTTACAGACAAAGAGCATCCAGTAACGTCAATGGAATTGCCAAATCTGGATTTCTGCGTTTTTCACGTCATCAGTAAGCAAGTAACTGCTACAAACTGCATGCTTAGACAAATTTCGCTTCTACTGATATAAAAAACAAATTAGTGATTAACAAATTACTGATGTGGCAATTAGCTGGCGGGATGAGTAAGAATTCGCTATTAGCGAGTGTTTGTACATATAAACATAATCGGTTTCATTTACATGGTGTATGTATTTTGTGTATACGGCCCAGTTGATGTGGGAAAGCGTTCAGGGAAAGCTCCCTACTCGACGCCGAGTGTGAAAGAACACTGAATGCACCAGACTAGACCAGGCGAAACAACTCGCCTCGAATGACCGAGAATGGTAGATATTTCGTCATTATTGTGGCTTATCAATACCACGTAGTCTTGTCATCTCGAAACAAAGTGAATCGCTGGTTTTGAATTTATATGCAAAGAGAGTAAAGACTATTTGCTGATGTGCTGCGGCGTAGCACATGTGAAAGAAAATTAAATTAGAAGTCTCGTCTAGTGTAGGACATTCGGTGTTCTCAAGCACTCGGCGTCGTGTAGGGAGCTTCCCCCTGATGCAACCCCGCAGCAAACTTGGGGGTATAAACAAAACACATACACTATGTATGTTCGGCGATAATGTTTACATTACTGGAGTTGATTTTAGCTTGTAATTTTGGATATCAAATGGACCGACTGAGGCACCAGCCTTGGAGTCCTCAACCATACCAAGATACCCAGCATCTTCACCCCGCTCCAACAACGGCATCTGCGTTGGCTCGCTCACGTATATTGTATGACGCCACAAAAGCAGAAGGACGACCTCATCTTCGCCTCAAGGACGCCTGAAAGAAAAATATGAACACACACACACACGCACGCACGCACACACACACACACACACACACACACACACACACACACACACACACACACACACACACACACACTTTGAGAAAACGCTATGATTCGATAAATCTCAGATGAGGAGGAGGGTAATGGGCAATTCGTTTCTTGATACATAAATTTCAAACAATTTGACCAGTACCCTATCGATGAGGCTAATATCGATCGCTTTAATTTATTTTATCACATTTACTGAATTTAAATTCATGATTAGAAGTTTGTTTTCAAAAAAATTTAAGCTATTTTGTGCTAAAATCTTTATTAAACATAGGAAAAAGAAAATATAACTTCAATATCCAGTTTCGTGTAAATATTTTATTACGCTGCCATAAATAGATATATTGAGACCAAGATGAATAAGTTGGAGAAATTAATGGATATCACCGGTTATATATAGTAAAATATATCAGCGGTTCTATATAGTAGAAAATGAAAACGGAATAGACTCACTGGAAGAATTCTTGTATGAATAATAACGTTGACGCTATTGTTATTGCTTCTAATAGTATCTCTTTTTATTTACATACGTGCATTTATACATATATAAATACATACTTTCATAATGTGTGTGCGCGAATATATATATATATATATATATATATATATATATATACATACACATTTGTGTGTATATATATGTGTATGTTCATCTATTCATTAATATATTTATCCTTTATATTTATCTACTTATATTTGTGTGTCTAGCTATCTATATCTATTTATATATTCATATATTTAATCTAGTCTACGAACGTGTATGTGTGTCTGAGAGTCTGTGTCTGTCTGTCTGTTTGTCTGTCTACCTATCTGTCTGTCTGTCTGTCTCTCTCTCTCAATCTATCTATCTGTCACTCTGTGTATGTATATATGTTTGTATGTATGCATGTATGTATGTATATATATATATATATATATATATATGTGTGTGTGTG
>NC_069003.1:23198637-23205024 GCF_001194135.2 Octopus bimaculoides
TATATATATATATATATGTGTGTGTGTGTGTGTGTGTGTGTGTGTGTGTGTGTGTGTGTATACTTTTATAAAAGCTGAAAGAAATTTTCACAAACTGTTACTTAGAATTTCACGTTAACGTTTGTCGGACAGTTGTGATCATACTGGCGTATGATCGCAATTGTCCGACGAACAGTAACGTGAAACTCTGAGTAATAGCTTGTAAAGATATTTTCGGTTTTAATTACTCAATCTCGAGTATTCGAGTACTATTTTTCCATCTTGTTTTTTATGTATATGCTTACACATGTGTGTGTGCGTATGTGTGTGTATATATATATATATATATATATATATATATATATGGTACTGGGAGGGGCATTATGCCGGTAATAATGAACACACGTACTGGTTCAGTTCTTTATTGCTATTGTTAGTTAACAGGTTAGTTACTCCGTTAACCAATTCATCGATCAGCCGTTTAAAGCTGTTAAAGGCTATTCTAAATCGATTAAACGTCAAATCAGCCTCCCTGTATTCTCAAAAATATGGTTAGCAATATAGGTAAGCATATTTCCTCATTGTCATCGGACGAGGCAGTCTTTAGCAGTACCTCACCATATTACATTGATGCTCTAGGCAATAATGACTTCTCAGAGAAGATCCCCTATATCACTAGTGGAAGAAACCCCAGAAGGTTTCGTAGAACTAGACTTAGAAATGTTTTGTGGTATAATCCAACACTTATCATAAGCATTATAACTAACGCAGGTAGAGAATTTTAAAATTTTGTATCTAGACATTATTCAAGTGACCATAGATATGAATGAATCTTCAATAGAAAATAATTAAAAATTAGCTGTTCTTGCTGCTAAGCTAAATGGTCGACTCTTTTGTTTATCAGCAGACCATTCTCAATAAATCTAATGGAACTGCTGAGAAACCTAAATGTAATTTCAAAGACCTCAGACGCTGTCCTTTAAATGGTAATTTTCTAATTAAAGGCATTGTATATAGAGCTAAGGTACAGACTAACAACACTACTACATACAAAATTTATACTGGTGCCACAGAAAACGGTTTCAAAACGACTTTATTCGCACAAAAATTCCTTAATATACTCTGAGAACAAGTCGGCAATGAGCCTAGATAAGCACGTATGGCAATCAAAAGAAGCTGGCTCCTTCCAATTTAAGGTATATTGGTCTATTTTGAAAATAGTTAACCCTAAGGGGCATGGATCGCACCGAAATTCTGAGATGTCCGTTGTGCCTGAGTGAAAAGTACTTTACACTATTCCAATACAAATCTGCATTGAATCGCAAAACGGAACTCCTCAAATTCTGCAGACATCTCGGTACCTTTTGCGCTGCCAAGCAATTCCAAACAAATAGCCACTTTTAAGATTCGCCAAATTTTATCGACCTTTTGAAATATCCCAGTTCTATGAACACAGTTTTAATTTCGTACTAAACTATGGCTGAACACAAATTTTTGTCGTCAGTGGGCAGAAAAAAGTAGGATGATGATGGTGGTTGTGATGATGATGATGATGATGATGATGATGACAACGATGATAATGATCGCTATAAAAGTAAAAATAAGTAATGTACGATGTCAAAATAAAATATAGATAATGGGAAGATAAAATTTAGAAGATATAAATCTATTATTAGGTGGATGGGAAAAATCACATTAAATGTAATATATATTGTGGCAAAAAATGTTTTACAACAAAGTTCGACGGCGTGAAAAAGAATTGGGGGCAAAAATCATACTGGAAATTGCCAACATAAACACCGATTTATTTAAAAGGAACTGGGATATTTCAAAAGGTCGATAAAATTTGGCGAATCTTAAAAGTGGCTATTTGTTTGGAATTGCTTGTCCCCACCTCGAAAGCAAAAACTCCCTATGATGGTAACACGAACGAATTAATTAAACCATGTTACTAGCACATACAGTGCGTCGTAGTGTGGACGGTAGTGAGGGTGATGAAATAATGGTCACAAGATTTTTCACCAAAGTGTATTTGTGGATAACAAGACTACAGTTCATATAATTAGCTCTACCACATTTCACACTAACAGGAAGCGCAGAGGAGAATAGCAGAGCGCGTAGTGCACACACACACACACACACACACACACACACACACACACACACACACTGCATAATATGTGTGTGTAAGTACATATGTATATATAAGATGAGTGCATGTATGTATGTATGTATGTGTGTGTTCATATACTTACTGATAAGTAATATCGGAAATGTAACGCCATTAAATCTATATTTTAAAATGAATCTTACATTTCGTTTCGATGTTTCAGGAATAAAGTATTGATGCTGAGTCTCTAACAATAGAATATTTCTTCATTTTTAGCCGTTTAGCATGACAAATCAGATGAAAACTTCTATAGAACACATAAAACACTTTCTAGACGACTGCGTTTCAACCTCCTACACGACTCCATACTCTTCTTCTCACTCTTTCTCATTTTCTTCATATTCTTGACATTTTCTATAAATTTATTTTGTTATTTCTCAGCATCAGAAAATTATGGCAGCTTTTCCATTGTTCGGTGGTGAAATATTTCTGGAAATTTTCTTCTGCATATGTCATATATATATATATAAACATACATACATACATACATACATTTGTACGCTTTCATTCGTTGGTGCGGCCATGCAGGGGCACCTTCTTGAAAGATTGCACTCTATCATATCGGTCCCTTGTTTTTAAGGTCCGATTCTAAATTTAGCAAAGCGTTAAGATATAGGATTTAAACAGAAAGCAACGTTTTAGAATTGGGATCAACGCGGAAACAGACACGAAGTTTTAAAAATAGCAAAGCAACTTAGCCGAACATTTCTTAAAGTTTCACAGACGAAGGCAACTACCTTCTTCACCAGATATCATGATTCAGAGAGGAGAGAAAAACTGGTTTCTAATTGAGAATATTGGGGATCCATCTTTGGTCAGGTGAGGTTACATAAGAATCTTTCTCTTCTCACTATCGCGTTAAGTTAATATCTATATGTTAATCCCTCTCCCCCACTCTATGTTGTTGTCTATTTAATTATTTTATGTGCGCGCGCGCGCGCGAATTTGTGTATGTATAGTATTTGTGGTGATATATAGTTGTGTCTGTGTTTTCAGGTATATAAATGATACAAACTATAAAATTTATCTCAGGGGAAATAACTGAAACAAGTCAATGGCATGACCTTGCTTAAATATGTTAATGAATTGATTCACTAAAGACTTTAAACTGTATCTGGTAGTGGAGCCATGGTTTTTCAGGAGTTCCAGAGTTCTGAAATGTGGAACCACCTCTTAGCCACCTTTGTTCTCAGTTCTACTCTGACCCGGAGTAGCAGCACCGGTCAAGGTCCCGGCTATGGGTTAACTAGCATATGTGGTGACAACTCAAGTGCGTGGACGCAGAAATACCCCAGCTTGCAGTCAAAGCGAGCAGTAAATCCACTGAGAGTGAGGAACTCCTAGCTGCTGTCACAGCATCCTTCTGGGAGAGGGGCACACCGACGTAAAACCTGCGATTTCATGACGTTAATGGTAATTTCGTTTCAGCCTGTCATATGGCACTTATCACAGAAAGAGTGGTTGGTATTTAGGTTGTACAATTATTTATTACTATAATCCAATGGCGTACAGATGTCTCTTTATAGTGACTTCATTCACATGTCACCTATACTTCAAACCAAGACCTGCAACAGGACTGAATTGTCATCTGAGAGGTTACTATGGCGAGAATCATGACACCCCCTGTGAGAATGGACCAGCCGAACTCGTATAAGTAGCAGCGCTTTTGACTGAGAGCGTGAGATGAGAAATCGCAGGAAGTCGAAAGGTGTCGTTCGTGAGTTCGTGGAGTCGCAGGAAATTGTTGAGAAATTGTTATAGTTCGTTGAGAGTTGTTTTGGATTGGTTACGGTTATTGGCAGAATATTTGGGAATACATCAAATGGAGACAGTTGATGCCTACCCCGTTCCGTGGTCCTATATAATATACTGTATTAGTGCAGGACACTAAGGCGACATATACAGAAACCACGTTATAAAAGTGGTGACGAGTGATTCGAAGCTTACCTTGGTCATTAACAAATTTTATGATACCAAAAATTCGTTAACTATGGAAGACCTATTAGCTGACATATTACAGTTGCAAAAGCAACAGGAATTGCACCAACAACGACAATACAGTCAGTTGCTGGAACTGACGTTGAAGTCAAGAAACACTACAAGTCAGTTTTCACCAGACGGCGTAGCGAATGCTATAACTGAAATTAGTTATAACCCAGAAGAGGGTATAACTTTTTCGGCGTACTTCAGAAAATACGAAGAAATCTTCAAGGAAGAATGCAAATGTTGGACAGACGATAAAGCAGTGAGAGTACTCTTATGGAAACTAGGTCCTTCAGAACATTAAAAAATACTGTAATTTTATCTTGCCTAAAAAAAAACAAGTGAAATTTGTTTCGGGGAAACAATTGAATTGCATTCCAAAATGTTCTGCAATAAGAGTTTCCTGTTTAACACTCGCTGGGGGTGTTTGAACTTAGTAAAAAAAGGAGACGAAGATTTTGTCAGTTATGCCTGAATCGTAAATAGAATGTGCGAAAATTTTGAACTTGTTATATCCTTATGGATAAACGAATACACTACAACAGTTTAATAATATAATCGAACCAAACAGCAGTAACCACACGGAACGTAACAATCTTTTAAGAATCAACAATCCAACACACTAACTAGAACTGTAAACTTTGAACTATCAGCACACGAACTGTGGAACTAGCATGAACTACCTCACTTACTCAGACCTCTACTATTTATATGTAGTGGTCCAGTCCATTCTCGCCAGGGGGCTTCATACTCTCACACAACAACACTGAAGGAATTATCTCCGGACATGTTTAAAGCCTCGTCTTTGTGCAAGGTTTGACGGCAAACAAAAATGCAGAAATACGTGCAAGGATTCTTACAAAACTAAAACAGGAGAACGAGAATTTAACCCTGCAGTCAGTAGCAGAGGGGTGTCAAAGAATTTTCAACTTGCGACAGAACGAAAAGAAAACTGAAGAAAAAATTTCTCTCAAGTACAGACATGTCGACCGTGAATAAATAAAGAAAAAAGAATGTAACGACCAAATCCATGCTATGAGTGGAGGGAGGGTCTGCATTTTAAGAGAGACTGTCCATTTAAAACTCGAAAATGTTTTAGTTGTCAAACAATAGGATACAAAAGCTCGCATTGCATAATGAAGAAATAAAGGTCGGAAAAAAATTCTTCTAAAAGGGTTTGTTCAACGGAAAGTCGTGATGACGACCCCCTTTTCCTCTAAGCTTTCCTTTCTTTATACAATTATCAGTTTTAATGACGCCGAACTTCACATGTTTCAACAATGGCTCCGCGGTATTTTTTTACATACCATCATAAATTGTTTTCCTCTGCTCCGATACAACCCTGGCAACTGATCAAACCTCTCCCACCCTTTCTTCTGGACAAGTACAACTTATCTGTGTCATTCTTGGGATGGAAGGTTCCGTGCACTGTCAATATTTTTCTTTTCTTCGTATCCACGTTCATCAGTTTTTGTTCTTTTTCTTCTTCTTCTGATTATTATTATTATTATTATTATTATTATTATTATCTTTTCTGTTCCTGTTACTATTATTTTTAATATTAGTATTATCATAATTAATATTATTAATAGCAGTAGTACTATTGCTCTCAGTAGTACTCATTGCTCTCATATTATTATTGTTGCGGTCGTTCTTATTGTTTTTACTATCATCCTTCCTTTCCTCTTTCTTATTTTCTTTTTTATATCACTAGATATTTATGATTCTACACCAAAATTACTAATCACTTGTCTATGGAAATTTGATACAGGCAACTGTGGGTGGGGGTCTTATTATTATCCACATCAACCTTCTACTCTCTATTCGTTTTTTCCTTTCACTTTCTTCTTCTCCCCTTTTTCTACTTGTTGTTGTTCTTCTTCTTCTCGTTTTTTCCTTCCTCTTCTGCTGCTTCTTCCATCCCAAGCCATACTTTTATCTACTTTGGTATTGGTCTTTTAGCCGTCTATTTGCATTTTCATCTTTATTTACTTTTTGTCTCTTCCTTGATACAAGCAAAACACAAGATCTGGCAGACGCACAATATAAGAGCGCGCCTTTAATGCAGATCTAATGCTTGTGCGTGTGTGTGTGCGTGAGTGTGCGTCTATGTGTGTGTGTGTGTGTATGCATGTGTATGTATATGTATATATATATATATATATATATAGATAGATATGCAGGGCAGGGAATCATCAATTAGTAATAAAATTAATAATTAACAAGAATTGTTAATTATTAATTTTATTACTAAT
>NC_069003.1:23206132-23209472 GCF_001194135.2 Octopus bimaculoides
TATATATATATATATATATATCTATATACACATGCATATATATATATATCTATATATCTACACATATATGTATATATGTATGTATATATATGTGTGTATGTGTGTATATATATATATGCATATATATAAACAAATATATACACACACACACACACACACACACACACACACACACACACACACATATATATATATACATATATGTATGTGTGTGTGTATGTATATACGTATATGTATGCATGCATGCATGAATATAGATGTTGTTAGAATTATCACTGTTGCACTACTTTTCCTGCAAGTGGCCAGACAGAAATATAGAAAGTCGATATAACTATTTACTTAATTACAGAATTATTTATGTTACATCAAAATAGTAATGAAATCTTCGGCAGAGTATTGTCGTTTAGGTGTGTCAAAATATTGGGTGATATCATAAAATTTATTTCATATCAGATTATGCACAATTTATAGTCTTCAGTTTTCTGTTCAGGTGTTTAAGTTTTTATTCATATCAACTATTAGGCTTTTTAATACGTTAGTTCTTCATTCAGAAACATTTTACTAAAATTTAACAAAGCTTGCTAGTCTTTGATTATTGTTTATTATAAACTCATCGAAGCGTCGCTCTTTAAAAAAATGCGGAATCTTCCAGAAAACATCAATTCAAATCCATACAAGTAATGATTGAAAAACTCAGAAAATAATTCGAAAGAAAAAAAAAAATTAATGTTAACAATTTGGATGACAGAGGTTCTGTTGTTTGTTGTTGTAGTTATTGTTGCTGTTGTGTCTGTTAAAACCAAGTCAGCTCAAATTAAAAGATGATTCATTAAGATAAACAGTATCCAACTCATAAAAATTCACGCAGATGTATATTTATAAACTTTCATAAAAATATGCTAGATTTTTTTGATTAGAAATATATTTATAGCTTTTTTTTTAGTATGTTTTATCTTTAAAATTAATATATTTATTTCAGAATTGTGTATTAATTTTTTGGTTCTCAAAATTACATTTGTTAACACTTTATAAAACAAGTTTTATAATTTCGAAACCAAGATAAAGCGGTGAGCTGGCAGAATCGTTAGTACGCCAGGCAAAATGCTTAGCGGCATTTCGTCCGTCTTCACGTTCTGAATTCAAATTCTGCCGAGGTCCACTTTGCCTTTTATTCTTTCGAGGTCGATAAAAGAAGTGCCAATCCAATACTGGAGTCGATGTAATTGACTAAGCCCCCCCCCCAATCCCCGAAATTGCTGGTCCTGTGCCAATATTTGAAACCAATATCTCAGAAGCAACATAAAGCGGCGAGTTGGTAGAATCGTTAGCATGCCAGGCAGAATGCTTAGCGGCATTTCGTCCGCCTTCACGGTCTGAGTTCAAATTCTGCCGGGGTCGACTCTGTCTGCCATCCTTTCGGGGTTGATAAAATAAGGACCAGTTACGCACTGGGGTCGATGTAATCGATTATCCCCCTTCTCTAAAATTTCAGGATTTGTGCTTATAATAGAAAGGATTATTTCAGAGATAAGATAAAGCTGCAGGCTGGCAGAACCGTTAGTATCCGGAGCAAAAGGCTTGGCGGCATTTCATCTGTCTTCACTTCTGAGTTCAAATTCCGCTGAGGTCGACTTTGCCGTTCATCTTTTCAGGGTCGACAAAAGAAATACCAGTTGAACACTAGGGTCGATATCCTCGGAAATTGCTGGCCTTACGCCAAAATTTGAAGCCATTATTTCAGAAACAAGAAATAAATTTTTAAAAAATAAACAAAATATTTCACTGAGAAAAATGTCTGCTTAAATACCTTACTGGAATTAGTGCTTTTGCTGCTGCTCCTGCTGCTGCTGTCGTTGCTGTTGCTGTCGTTATTTAGGCACAAGTGAATCTTGATCGTAAAAGGGGTTTTTCAACAATGGAAACTGTAAGAAATATTCCTTCTACGGAAATAAAGCTTAATATGTCTGGATATGCTAACGAGGGTTTGGCTAGTTTCGCTTGGAAAATTTTTCACTCGCTGTTTTCCCACGATCCGATCGATCAAGTGTCGTTAATATCGAGCTTCTAAGAGCAGTAGTTGAGAAAAATCCAAAGCAAACTGCATAAGAATTAGCAAAATATAAAACACCTCCATGAACAACGAATAATGTGTACTCTTAGCCAGTAGGCCCTTGATCATCTGACTGTTTCTCAACTTAGAGAGTCACCCTTTGTTGGCCATTGAAGAGCGGACTTGCTACCTAACCTTTAGTGAGGAAATGTGAGTCCCCTATAATCATATCCAACGAATACGACAGTCGCTGGCACCCAATGAAAAAGGGAGGTTCTATTCCCAGACTCTATTCGCAAAACTTTATGCTCTGTGTTTGGTAAGATATGAAGGGTGTTATCTATCATGAACTATTGAACCAAAATGAAACAGTTAATGTGGAGAAATATTAGTTTTAAATTTGTGTACAAGACCAAGAGTCTGGGGGAAGATGTAAGTCGATTATATCAACCCCCGTGCTCAAATGGTACTTATTTTATCGACCTCGGAAGGATGAAAGGCAAAGTAGGCCCCGGCGTAATTTGAACTCAGAACGTAAAGATGGAAAAAATGATACTAAGCATTTCGCCTGGCTTGCTAACCGTTCTCTCAGCTCGCCGCCTTAATACGGAGAAGCACTGTTGCTAAATGGAAGCATTGCTCAAAAATCTACAAATAAAGCACCCATCATTGGTCAACCATAAAGGAGTGTTGCTCTTATACGATAATGCAAAATCACATTATTATCCATGTGACTAAGGAAAACATCATGACACTAAATATAGAAATTTTGCCTCATCCTCATTACTTTGAAGATCTTGTTCCCGCTCACTATCATATTTTCAGACGATTTGTTTATTTATAATTGGGAAGAGATTCAAAATGATATTGAGTGTTTCTTTGCTTCCAAATCTGGAGAATTTTACGGCCGAGGGATTAACCGTTTACCAAATGGATGGGATTATGTTATGAATAATGAGGGGAAATATTATCCTGATTAAAAAATCAAAACCAAAGAAGCATTTATTTCTCTTCCATCTTCAAATTCCTCAAATGCAAAAAGACTTTCTTTCCAACCTTCTATGTATGTGTGTGGGTGGCTGTGCGCGCGTGCTTATGTATGTATTTTGGTTCTATTGTTGCCGTCTTTTTAAATTTAGTTATTGAAGTTCAGCATCTTCATTCAACATTATTAAATTATATCCACCCCACCATAAAAAAAAAATACAAATACGAAATAAAGAAGAAATTGTAGAGATATTTCCCTGGAGTCATTTGAAATGCGAGACATATCCTATAGAAAATGCAACC
>NC_069003.1:23209482-23212176 GCF_001194135.2 Octopus bimaculoides
TATATATATATATATATATATATATATATATATATATATATATATATATATGTGTGTGTATGTATATATATATATATATATATGTCTGTATGTGTGTGTGTATGTATGTGTGTGGGTGGCTGTGCGCGCGTGCTTATGTATGTATTTTGGTTCTATTGTTGCCGTCTTTTTAAATTTAGTTATTGAAGTTCAGCATCTTCATTCAACATTATTAAATTATATCCACCCCACCATAAAAAAAAAATACAAATACGAAATAAAGAAGAAATTGTAGAGATATTTCCCTGGAGTCATTTGAAATGCGAGACATATCCTATAGAAAATGCAACCAAACTAATATCAGTTTTGTTGGGCAAACGGATTAAGCACATGTTTGCACACGTGACTTACTTTTCTTTATGAGATTTCGCATTATACATCTTTAATTTACTTTAGAATTGTATAAGAAAGGGAATAAAACGTTGCTCCAACTAAAATCTTCAGTTTCCGAGATGCATTCCAGAAGTAATGAGACGTTTTTAGGCGAACCAGTTTATAACTGTTCTAGATTATTCTAATTTTTGTATATCTTTAATAAACATCTAATAATTTTGTTGTGTCTGGAAGAATCACATATATCATCTTTTTTGCTTCATCTTCCTTAATTTCCTGAGCTTGTTCCAGCTCACTTGACATTTTCAGACGATTTTTTTTTATATTGTGAAGAGGTTCAAAACGATATTGAGTATTTCATTGCTGCGAAACCTGAAGACTTTTGCGGTCGAGGGATTAAGAGTTTACCAAATAGATGAGATAATGTCACGTACAGCAAGAGGAAATATTATCCTGATCAAATGTATCAATTAAAACAAAAGAAATATTTGTTTCTGTTCCACCGGCAAATTCACATAAATAATTTTGCTAACCAGATACAAAAACGAAATACATCAAATAAGCTGACCTGCCAACTTTGTTATTCCAGATTGAAGGAGATGGCTGTAATAGCCATTTGAACACATCCTACTAAACACTTCTTGTCACAGCCGACTAGTTTGTAGAATGCAGTCAGGATGTGAAGACAATTTGGAAGATTTTATGTAATAAATATTGTTGAACTGTGCAAAACGCTACAAAAATCTATGAAATGCTCTAGACCAGGGGTGTGAAGCTCATTTTAGTTCACAGGCCACATATCAACCCAATTTGATCTCAAGGAGGCCGGACCAGTAAAATCATAGCATAAGAACCTATAAATAGTAATTTCAAAATTTTCCCTTTGTTTTAGAGTAAAAAAAGCACCTCCGAAAATGTTCATGTTTAAAAAGCAATTTTCTTTCTTTTTTTTTTTTTGCAAAACATTGAACAAGTGAAAGTGACGACTGTTAAAGAAGACAGTTATCACACTGCCTTGTAAATGTATACAACTTATAAATTAAAAAAAGTGACACTTTGAAAAACATTTGAAAACACTTTTATTATTTTTTAGCATTTATTTTCAATATGTTCATGAAACTTGGCATCTTTTCTCCTTCACATGTGCATCTTTTCTCCTTCAGACGTGCATCCATATCAGGCGTCAAATCCTGAGTAGCAGACAATCTCAATATGTCATTTAGGTGTTTATGTGTGAACCTGGTGCAAAATGTAATGAAATATTCCAAAATCACGTCCTCCATTTGCAGTCTGTACATTCTCTCTGAACTGCATCACAACACCTGCTTTTCCCCCAATTATTGATGGAGCGCCATCTGTAGCCACGCTGACAGAACATCAGAGCTGCTTGAGAAAATTCACAACTTTCTGGCTGAAGACCGTTGTGCATACAGTTTGGAGTTGGTGTAGAACTGTACACAGCATTATTCATGAAGATCTGAACATACCTAAAATTTGTGAAAGGTTTGTTCTCAGGGTGTTCAGTGACAAACAGAAAGAAAGACATTGGTGACAGTAGGGAGATGGTTGAGCTCATTCTCTCCAATCCAAGAGTACGTAAGACACTGGTAACCTGTGACGAAAGCTGAAGCTGCTGGTATGATCCAGAGACCAAGAGACAGGTTACCCAATGTAAGCATCCTCGTTCCCCCAGACCCAAGAAGGCCTGGTAAAGTAGGTCTATCGGGCAGTTCATGATGATCTCTTTTCTCGAGAGCAAGGGGATCGTTTGCATCCACTGGGTTCCCTCTTGCCAAACGATCATCAAAGAATAGTTTGTGGAGGTTTTGAGGAAGTTAAAGGTCAGAGCTTTTCTACTAGAGTCGGTGGCACCTGCAGCAGGATAATGCACCAGTATTTGTTTACCATCCTGGTAAGCAACTACTATAGAGAAATGAGCATCAAAATTGTCTCTCACCCTACAGTTCAGACCTTGCTCTTTTTGATTGTCCCATAGGCTGAAGAAGAGCCTCAAGGGAGGTCGAATTGAAGACATTGAGAATATGAAGGAACATGTGACAAGAGTCCTAGACACCTTCGCTTTGGAAAACTTCCATGGGGCCTTCACGAAGTGACTAGAGAGTTTCAAGAAGTGCATTGAAGTCAGAGGTTCCTACTTTGAAGGAGATTAGTTTTGTATTTTGTGAAATTAATTAATGCTTCTCCCACAAAAATCAGTGTCAAAACTTTTGCAATGCACCTCGTGCACACATACACACGCACGCACGCACACACACACACACACACACACACACACACACACACACACACACACACACACAC
>NC_069003.1:23212270-23224896 GCF_001194135.2 Octopus bimaculoides
CACACACACATATATATACACATACGTTTGTATATGTATGATCATTTGGAACATGCATATACACTGTTATGTAACTGTTATGATATAAACAAAATACTTTATAGAAGATTGTCTAATCGAATTTTTTAGTCGCTGAGTGTCCATAATAGCTGTGTGATGTGTGTGTTTGTTTGTTTGTGTGTGTGTGTGTGTGTGTGTGTGTGTGTGTGTGTGTGTGTGTGTGTGTGTAACAGCAAGCGTTGCAGACGCTTGTTTTTTCCATGTTGTTTGCGGCTAAAGCCCTACAGAACTTATAAATCATGAGCCTTTTTTTTTGTGTGAGGTATGTGAAAGAACAAGTTTACCAGTTCAACTCATTTGTTGCTAGGAATAGTTGGTATAAAAGTACTACAGTTCCAAGTGCTCAACTGTCATAGTTTAGCTGAGGGTTCGGGTGTGAACGATGTTTGATGTAGTTGGATTCGCAGTAGGATACCATGTTTAGGAAGCGATTGGACCACGCAGTACGTGCATGAAATATATCCGAACCAATAAGCGAACACATCACACCAGAGTCACAGTGTGGCTTCCACAGGGACCCAAACACGATGGATATAGTAGTCATTACAAGGCAGCTTCAGGAAAAATACTTGGAAAATTTGTTTTTTTTTATTTGTAGATCAGAATCTTTTAACATATAAAACAAGAAACTTTTGGGATATGTTTTCAGAAGGTTCGATTGCTTCGCTTAAATTCGTGATTTTCCTCCTCCAATTCCACACAAATGATGGCCTGAGTTGATGGACTGCAGACGTTGGAGCCCCTTATCATAAAAGAACGACTCGAGCAAGGTTACATGGCTACATGTTAGCTCATGTCTTGTTAATATCTTAATCTGTTGTTGTTGGCACTCCGTCGCTTACGACTACGAGGGTTCCAGTTGATCCGATCAACGGAACAGCCTGATCGTGAAATTAACGTGCAAGTGGCTGAGCGCTCCACAGACACGTGTACCCTTAACGTTGTTCTAGGGGATATTCAGCGTGACACGGAGTGTGACAAGGCACAACAGGAACAGGAAGTAAGAGTGAGAGAAAGTTGTGGTGAAAGAGTACAGCAGGATTCGCCACCATCCCCTGCTGGAGCCACGTAGAGCTTTAGGTGTTTTCGCTCAATAAACACTCACAACGCCCGGTCTGGAAATCGAAACCGCGATCCTATGACCGCAAGTCCGCTGCCCTAACCATTGGGCCATTGCGCCTCCACTCTTAATCTGTATGACCATACTATTGCACAGAATAACTTTAATAGAGGTGGAAGTCACTATTAACTGTTGACTTGACGGAGTTTTTTCAAAGTTAAAAGACTGTAGGCCACCATCAAACGCAGATTTGATAAAATTATTGAGATAAAATTGCTGGTGACTGTTCCAGTTGTTTGCTGGGCATTATCTCAGCAGCTGATATGCATTTTGAAAGAATAAACCTGACAGAAGAGTAAGGATGATTATGACGCTGCAACAACCACCACCAGCTTTTTGAATAATTAAACCCTTTCCAATCTAAATATCATCATATCAAATGATTGCACATTGGACAAGGAAATTCAAGCAGGTCTCTGAATCCTTCGGAAGGCTGAGATAGTTATGTGAACAATCATCTCTGTTTACGGACAAATGTCTACTAGTAGTATGAATAGATGAGAAATGTTGACAAAAGAAGGCCAAAACAAGAGAAGGACACAAATAACTGAAACAGTTTAACAGCTAAAGTTGTTTTGAAGAGGAATGACCTTTTATGAGTAGAAATGATAATTTGCTTTGGCGGTTTTACCGTTGAAGTGGATGGATTAAAGATATCATGGAGAAATGAACTCAACATTACCAGGCAAAACATTTACATATTCTGTGTCTAGCTGAAGCTGTGTATGAAAGGTTGAAATATAGTCAATAAAGAATCCAAAAATGATGGAGAACATAATCATCATTGGTTTTGACGCACAACTATAAGCAAAACAAATATTGCGCGCGCGTGCGTGCGTATGTGTCAGTTTCTGATACTTTCCCTGATGGCAAATTATATTTGCTGTTGTTTTATTGCCACCGTGGCTTAGTTAAAATTCTGACTTGTGGAATCATTAAAATCTCTGTGAAGACTAGTTCAAAATAACTGAAGGATTCTATGAGAGTTAAAGAGAAAGAAACATATTGACTTTTGGTAAAGCTTTTCAGGTCAAAGATTTTGGACAAAACAGTTGATTTTGATCACCCATCAGGAAGTACTGTTTGAGAAATAGCAGGCTAGTGAAATAATATTCTGGTGTTTGATGATAAGAAATAAAAGTTCACTACTCATACAACTAGAGGTCGCTTTATTATTTGCTTTTTAGCTCAAAGATTTTGCTATCGTGTTTAGAACAGATTTGTCAGGGAAGTTCATTATGAGGATTATGCGGTTATTTTTTATTAACTGGAGAAGGGTTATGAATGAATAGCTATTCTTTTGGTTAGAGAATATACGTTGGAAGTTACGTGAGATAAATTTGAAATTACTCTTTCTTTCTGCTGAAATCTTCAAGTCTTCTTTTGAGTTTGACTTGACGGATGCGTATGAGAGTTTCCCTTGAGTAAAGTTGACTAACAATGGTTGGTCACCTTGCCATAGAAAGGTCAACATTGTTTTGATCAAGAGTGCGCACAGTGGAGATTAAGGGATTCGTTAGATCGGACTGCTAACTTCCCGATAAAACAGCCTTTATAAATTGAAGTCAATTTGGTTGGAGAATTGGAAGAAACGATTGCACACTTTACCTTAACACAGTGGTTCCCAACCTTTTCACAGTAGTTCCCAACAATGGTTCGCAACCCTTTTATTTAAATGAGTTTTCCCACGGATCGTTTTTAATATGCTTAGCACGGAATTTTGTCAGTGATCAGGTCGCGGTCTCAAAACGACGAAAATATTTTGGAAAAATAAACTTAAATGTTGAAGTGAATCTAACGGTTTTTTGTGTGTTTTTAAATGGCTTATAAACACCTTCCACGCTGCAATAGTTTTTGTTTCAGCACACGATATCAGATCAGGTCACTTGCTATGCAAGTACATCTCCGTAATATTTTTTCATGAAATTTTGAATTTAGTTCACGGACCCCCAGTACTACCCTTGCGGACCACCAAAGGGTCCGCGGACCCCAAGTTGGGAACCACTGTATTCGATTCATATTACTCCAGAGTCAAGGATTAATAAAATAAGAACCAGTCGCATGATACTTTCAATTTAATTGATTGAATTTCCTCCTTCTTCATCTTCTCCCTAATCAAAATAAATATCTTGTGTGTACAGTTAGATGTACGACTACTATTGTATAAGTAAGATCTCCTCGTAGATTATCATATCCAGTCAGCTTCCAGTATAATGGTTAGTCGACCACTGTACTAGGTTACTAGTTATGATACACAGAACATACGTTGTGGAAAATTAAGGCAAACACAATATAAATATTAGTTCTTACACACGTTTCATCACTACAGATAATTGGAACTCAGCATTGGATGTTCCAAGTGCATTTGGATGTTCCAAGTGCATTTGGATGCCTAACTGTGATGGATCATGAGAGGAACACATCTTAATTTTCCACTAATCAGAATAAATCGATATTCCAGTTAATCTAAGGAATCGTAAAAGATTTTATGCAAATTATATTGCCTAGAATTACAATTTCTAACTGAATAAAAGTTGTACTTTTCCCTCCATAAAATATTAACACAGTCAATGATACTACTAGTCCTTCTTGTTGTCTGAGGTTCTATGGTTTGTTACTGACATCGAAGCTAAGACCATGCTGGAGTACTATCCGTTTTGCTGACGTAGATGTTTTTTTTTTAATCGATGCTGTTATTTTAAATGAGTAATTACATCAATTCCAACCTCACTTGAACACACTTTTTAAAACTTTTATCTTTTATCTGTTTCAATCATTAGACTGCGGCCATGCTGGGGCACCGCCTTGAAGAACGTTTAGTCGAGTGATTCGACCTCAGTACTTTTTTAAAGCCTGGTACTTATTCTATCGGCCTCTTTTTCCCAACCACTAAGTTACAGGGACGTAAGCAAATCAACACTGACTGTCAAGCAGTGGTAGGACACACACACACACACACACACACACACAGACGCACGCACACACGCACGCACGCACACATACACACACACACACACACACACACACATATACGATGAGCTTCTTTCAGTTTCCATCTACCAAATCCACTCACCAAGCTTTGGTCGACCTGAGGCTATAGTAGAAGACATTTGGTCAAGGTGCACGCAGTGGGACTGAGCCCATAACCATGTGGTTGAGAAGCAAGCTTCTTTATTTCATTAAGATTGGCCATAAAGGCCTCATACAGGAAAAGGGAAGCTGCGGGCTGGGCATAGACATAATGTTATGTGAATGAAAAAATGATGATAAATGAATAAATAGGGGGGAGCAAGCAGCGCCCGCCGACTCATCCCCGAAAACATTGTTTTCTTATATATGAGGCAACAAGCCTCTTACACTGTTCGTAATGTTCATTGATACAAAAAGGAGAAGCAAGCTTCTTACAACACAGCTACACCTATAAACAAAAAAATTAAGTAATGGGTGTATATACATATTTCAGGAGTTATTGCTCCTTCATCAGCACCACATTCAACTCTTGCCGCATCTACCACTTACCCACAACTTAATTTGAAGTAAGACACGAATTATCATTTTCTTTACAACAAATGCAGCACGCACAAAATTTTTTTTGTTTCCGTCATTTTAAACCAATTTCCTTAGTTTATCAGTTTGTTTTTCATTCTTCTTAACAGATTTCTTTACTAATTCTTTAATAATTTCTAAACGTTTAATAAGTTTATTTCTGTTTGCGATTCCAAACATTCGCCATTTTGGTGAGTAACATTGTAAACAATCAATATTTTATCGCTATTTTCCAAATATTAATAACATTTCTGAATCAAATTAAAATATCTATTTTGACATACAAATATTAAATATATTCATAGCATTTCCAGTTTATTCACGATGTTGAGTTATAGATTCCAGTTTCTTTCGATCAGAGAAAGCACATTGTGTTACTATATTATAACATTACAATATATTATATTATTACAATATATTATATTATTACAATATATTATATTTCTGTATTACATTATTACAATATAGTGCATTATTATATCATTACAATATAATATATTATCATATTACTGTATTGATTTACACAAGCATATTATATTACACTATTATATTACTATACTGTATAAGGCTGCGCGCTGGCAGAATCGTTAGCACTCCTGGAAAAGTGCTTGGCGGCATTTCGTCCACCGAAGTCGATTTTGCCTTCCAACCTTCCGAGGTCGATAAAATAATACCAGTTGAGCATTGGGATTGATGTAATCTTATCCCCCAAAATTGCTGGCCTTGTGCCAAAATTTGAAATCAGTATTACTATATAGTACTTGTATATTGTTTTACCACATTGTATTACTGTATTTCATTATTGTATTGATTTATTCGAATAAATACTATTGTACTACTATGTTGTATTGCTATAGTATTTTATCGTGTTATACTCCAGTGATATACTGTAGTATTATTATTATGACAGGGTTAGATAAATATCGGTAGTTGGCTTAAACAACAGAGAAGTGGATAAAATGCTTTGTGACGCGGTAGTAACTTGGTAAAGCATCTGTAAGGGCGGAATTTGCGCTGAGGTCTTGCACTTTGGCCGGGTGGTGTCTCACAAAAGCTTCACGAACTTATTAGTGCAATCCGGAAGAATGGTGCTGTCCCCAAGGACTTGAAGGATGCAATTGTCCTTCTCTACAAGGCAAAAAGAACAGAATAAAGTGTGACAATCATAGAGGTATCACTCTACTGCCAGCTGCTGGCAAGGTTCTGATAAGTATTCTTCTTACTCGCTCGAATAAATACTTTGTAACTGATGTCTTTTCTGAAACTCAATGTGGTTTCTATTCTGGTAGAGGAACAAGGGAAATGATTTTCACAGCAAGACAGATGCAGGAGAAATGTTATGAGAAGAATCAGCATCGTGTCCAGATTTTCATTGATTTAAACAAAACCTTTGATATAGTGAATAGAGCCTCCCTGTAGAAAATACTTGGCAAACTTGGTTGTCCGAGTCGTTTGTATTGATAATTAAATTGTTTTATGATGGGATGGAGGCCTAGGTTAATGTCGGTGGTGGCATGGCGGGATCCATTCCTGTAGAGAATGGTGTCAAGCAAGGTGACATCCTTGTGCCAACTTTCTTTTCCTTGTATTTTGTTGCTAGTCGCATTCGTGCTTTCTCGGTGAATTGCATTTCTACTCTCACCTTTCTTCAAGTAGAACTTGGAGTCGAAAAGAACTTAGCCGAAGAAGAAAATAGCTCTCTTTACTCTTTTACTTGTTTCATGCTGGAGCACCGACTTTTTATTAGTCGAGCAAATCGACCCCAGGACTTATTCTTTGTAAGCCTAGTACTTATTCTATCGGTCTTTTTTGCCGAACCGCTATGTTACGGGGACGTAAACACACCATCATCGGTTGTCAAGTGATGGTGGGGGGACAAACACAGACACACAAACATATACACACACATACATATATATAAATACATATATACGACGGGCTTCTTTCAGTGTCCGTCTACCAAATCCACTCACAAGGCATTGGTCGGCCCGAGGCTATAGTAGAAGACGCTTGCCCAAGGTGCCACGCAGTGGGAATGAACCCGGAACCATGTGGTCGGTAAGCAAGCTACTTACCACACAGCCACTCCTGCGCTCTCTTCAGTTCTTTCAAATGAGTCCAGCACACAGCCTATGTTACCATAGTTACCGAATACAGGAGAACTTCGCAACTAAAAGAATGCAGTGCGGTGGTCTCCGTGATGGACTTCATGATAATCGGATCCGTCCTATACACACTAGCTGTTCGCTAAAAATCCAGAATTCAGCAATGCTCGTACATTGAATGAGTAAGTACAGAATAGTTACGTCCCTCTGTGCGTATCTTGAACAAGCTTGAATAGCAGCGTTACCATGTCTATAGAAATATCATGAAGTGGCTGTGCCTCCCACAATCATTTTCATATCAGAGATTTGTGGAAGTTATCCATAAATCCGGGACTGAATGTCATTCAGAACAGACAAGCCAGTTAATCTTACTCAATATCCAGCTCTTACCCGAGAACATAGTCGCTGCCCTCCCCCACACCATTTGTCCTCTACGGAGTGTTAAGATGGAAATTCTATTGAGCTCATTACTCGGCACGTGGGGGTAGTCTATGGACACCTGACGACATTCTAGAAACTTGCTATAGTAGTGGTGATGATGATGATAATAATGATGATGATGATGATGGTGGTGGTGGTAGCGCTGGAGGTGATAATTGCGGTGGTGTTGATAGTGGTGGAGGTACTGACGGCGCTGGTGGCAGTGGTGGTGGTGGTGATGGTGGTGATACTGCTGCTGCTGAACGATTAGAGATAAATGATAAATGAGCAAACAAAGCAGGAGAAACGAAGTTTGTGGAGACGGAGAAGGAGGAAGAGGAAGAGAGAGAAAAAGGGAGGGGGAAAGTGAAAGAGAAAGTGAAAGAGAAAGACTTGAGAAGCTATAAAATGTCGCCTTGTTTTGACATAAATATTAATATTAAATAATTTTATTGGCAAGACAGTGGTGGCGGCGGCGGCGGTGGTGGTGGTGGTGGTGGGAGATGATGAGTCTACCGAAGAGGGAGATATTTTACATGATGGTGGAGTTGTCGCGGGGATATTATGGTGGAGGTGGAGCTTGATACGATGCTAATGTTATTCTGAGTTTTCTGTTATTGCTGCTGCTGCTCTCGATGTTGTTGTTATTACTGTTTTTATTGTTGTCGTTGTTCTTGCTGTTGCTGTTGTTCCTACTGTTGTGGTGGCTGTTGCTGCAGTTGGTACTGTTGCTGCTGTTGTTGTTGTTGTTCCTACTGTTCTCCTTGCTGGTGGTGGTGCTGCTGCTGCTGCCGTTGTTGTTGTTGTTTCAGACGTTGTTGTTGTTCTTGTTTTTGCAGCTTTTGTGCTGTCGTCATCGTCGTCGTTAACCGTTGTTATTTTTTGCTGTTATTGTATAAAATTTAGTTGTAGTTTTGAATGTATAATGTAATTATACCCCCTCATCATGTTTGATGTGTTGTTATGTGACAGTCTAATTATTTCCGATATGTTTGCAAGCAAGAAGAAAGAAACAACATTCCACAAATACTAAGGAATCACCATTTCTTCCAAAACTGTAAACTACGTTAGAGAAAAAAACAACAACAAAACCTACGTTAATATTGCCGTCAAGGACAAATGATAATTATTTCAGTACGCAGCCGTCCGCATTTCTAATCATAATGTATTTTCGAGCAATTTCACTGAATAGCGATGGTAAAACCTTCAAATAGAATATGATTTGTAATAAACTCATTATATAGTTCTTTTGTTTTGTGTTTGTGTTTGGCCTGCAAGATTCTTGATGTGAATTCGTGTCTTAGTTTCTCTCGTGGTATCTACAGAAGTATAGTTTGTTCTTACAGAACATCCATGTTTATGTGGGGATAAATGTTACCTGTCGGTGTTAATACTGCCTCTGCCGCTAATATATATTTTAATGAGTTCACAGGCTAATCGCAACACCAGCGTTTGTCCAGGTACTGTTTTTTCTATAAATCGCTGGCAGGGAGATGAATAACTGCTATATCTAGCGGTTGAGTGTCCATCATTGACAAGACCAAACAAGATCAAAATCACATGATGGTGGCCTTGGCTCTGGAGGTAGCAAGGATTTATCTTCCCGCTAATGATATAAACAAGCGTGCATTTTGCACCAAAAAGCCAATATGAGAGTTTCTCTCGTGCTATTTACTGCAGTATAGTTTGTTCTAACAGAGCATCCACGTTTAGCTGGGGATAAATGTTGTTGTGCCTTGGGAGAGTCATTACGCCAATAATAACAACACTCGCACAGGTTCAATCCCACTCCTCTATTGCAAGTCAATTGGTTAAGTATCTAACCAACTAACTAATCGAATGTTTGTTTAATTTTTAAACAATCAACCGGTTGTTTGTGATTCGAAGTACTTTCGTCGCCGTTCGCGACCTTTCCAGTGACTTTCCCTCTCGTTCCAAGGTCTGCCTTGAATCTGTCTGATAATTGGTGTTATGCCTGTGTGTATGCATGATTTTATATCTATGTATGTAGGTGTGTGTTTGCTTAGAAGGAAAGATTAAGGTAAGGGTAAACGAAGAGTGGTTGTATGTGTGTTTATGTGTGTACGTGATACATCGCTGGTCACAATGCGATTCACCTTGTTCTAGATTTCTAAAGGTGCCACGCCGCTGGCTGGCTGGCTGGTGGGCTGGCCCACATTTCCCCGGTTCGGAAGGTTATTCCATCGTAGGGTTACCTATTTAACAGCTGAATGGACTGAATGGCTTTATGAAAAGTTAATTTATATAAGATAAACGCCTCCTACCTAACAGCTTTCTTTCAAATAATGGCTATGGAGAAAAAGATTGCGTACTGGACAATATTGAAAAAACAGGGGTCAGAAACTTTCCCTTCTGAACAAGTCCTCACCGACTTCACCATGTTCCGCGTGGGGAGGAAGTGAGAGGAAGGCGAGGGTGCAGAGAGTGAGTTTGCTAAAAGACGTGGGGGTGAGAACTGTGTGTATAAATCTACACTAAGCCTGTACCTGTAGACCAAAGAACACAGCCGGGAGAGGGGCACTTGCCCTTCATAGTTAGGATCAGAGAAGGTTTTACACCAATTAGACAGATTTTGTTCAAATTGGACCCCGCGCCAAGAGAGAACTCCGTGCGCATGCTCGAGCAGAGGACGCTATGAGGAACTTTTAGTAAACCATTGAGGCTAATGGTGGAACTTCTCAAGCCCTCAACGCTTTTTGGCTAGGATTGGCGTACCACATGAAGCATTTAACATCAATCTTCAGCTTTTGTAGAGTTGAGGGGTCTACTGACAATTCTCTAATTGGACCCCGCACTTCCTAGCGCTGGCCCTGGTCAGGGTAATCCAGTATCTACAGAGTTCTTTGATTGATCCTGGAGTGGTGGTGGTGGTGATGGGGGCTTTGCATCCAAGGGACACATCCTTTACCGCAGTTGCTTTCCATGCCTCTTGTTTTCTGTAATCAATTCTGAAGTCGTTTTAATAATTTGCAATATCCGCACATCCGTTCACCCTTGAGACGAGTAAAATGATCATTATAATTATTATTCTTATATTAACAATGTTTTCACGCAAAACAAGCCAACACCTGTCTCCAATTGTGAGATCAACAATTAAATTTAAAAAAACAGCAAGAAAAACATTGAAATAAGATAAGGAAATCTTACAATTATAACATGTGAAGAGGAGGAGGAGAGGTAGGAAGAGCGGATTGAGAGACGAGGAGAAAGTAGGAAAGAGAGGAGAAGGGAAGAGGTGGGAGAAAAGGTGACAGAGGGGATGGAAGAAAGAATGAGAGAAGGTGATAGTGTAAATTAAATCTAAAATCCAAGAATGTGATGACTAAAACATTACCAGTGTTTTGATTTTTCTTAATAAAATAAAATTCCACAGGTTTCTGTCTGGGAATTATGTCAGTTTTCGCTTTTTTTTTTTTATTCCCGATACATGCATACATACATGCATACATAGATATCTGTACACCTACACATATGTATGCTACTACCGCTCCTTTTCTCCCTTTTTTCTTTCTCTATATCTCTTTAAATGTGTGTGATTATATGTGTACGTAGATTGTATAAGATTCTGTGTGTGTGTATATACACATATATATATACATACAATACACACACACACACACACACACACACACACACACACACACATATATATATACATATACACGAACATACCTCACCCTACGTCGTTAATTGGTTCCAGGAGACACAACTTAAGTCGAATTGACTTGTCTCCAGGCTAAGCTAGGCCGAATTTACTTGTCTTTAGGCTAAACCGATAATAACCATTCCCAGTTCTGTACTTTACTTATGAACGCATTTTCAATAATACATGGTTAGTAAAAACCTATTTTAAGCTTACAAAAAACAATCATTTTTATTTTTTAATAAAATACAGTAAAAAATAAAGTAATCTAAATTTACGAGTACAATTTGGCGGTGTTTATCGTACATCGCAGACGCTATATTTATGAATGCGGTTTGCAATAAGACATGGTAAAATAAAAGCCTTTTTTAAGCTTAAAAAACAAATTCAGTAATTATTATTATTTTGCAATAGTAAAAAGAACTAAATTATTTTAAATTTACCAATACATACATACAATTTGGTGGTTTACATCGCGCATGTAGATGGCTGTGGATCGTCAACATCAATAGCTGTCTCTGGCTGTTCTTGTTGTTCGATGCGCTTACAAAAGCGGTTGAGAATTCCTTAAATTGTCTTCTTCTTTTCCTCAAGGATTACATTATAAGAAGCAAAAGCTTTGTGACAAGCCCGCATAATCTTGGAAAAGAGTTGAGCAATTGGATCCATACTCTCGAACATAGAAAAACCTTTATCGATATACACAAATGCTTGCTGCGTTTTCTTAATGGTAAAGTGGCATGGCTCAGGTTTGACTTCCTCTTCTTTATTTTGCTGTTCGTTAAGCTCTATGAAATCCTCGTTCGTCAGAGGCTGCTTGTCTTTCTCAAATAAATCTGTAAACTCCTCCTCCTACAAATCCATTTGCAGTTCTTTGCTCGTATTCACCAACGTTTTGTCATCCACGAATTGCGGGCCTAGATTATTCCATACACCATTCATAGCCGGGCTCTGTACATCATTCTATGCCGCTGCTGTGTTCTGTACAGCCTTATAGATATCGTATCTCTACCAAAAGTCACGAAGCGTGATGGACTTATCAAGATCAGTTGCAGCTATTGCTTGCCGCAGCGTACGCTTCATATAGCAACACTTGAAGATAGCAATTATTCCCTGATCCATTGGCTGCAGAAGAAACGACAGTAAATTTGGAGTCACTACACAACTTTATGGTGTGTATCTTAACATTTACTGTACGTGTTTTTATATGATTTTATATGCTTTTATTCTTAGTTATTGCACAGTAACATGATTTTATGTATTTTTAACGGTTTTCTAGTGAGTTTACGATTCCAGTGTTTGTGGCGGACAGACCTAAAGTCGAGTAAAATGACTTAACTTGATATTTATTTTTCTATAAATCATTTTTGAAAACCGACGTATAATCGAGAACAACTTAAATCGAAACGACTTAAACCGAGGTATGCCTGTATATATATATGTATATATATATATATAATAATAATATTATGGACAAAATCCAAAATTACAGGTAAAAAACTCAATTAAAATCAATTTATAAAAAATTAAAATTAAATTGAGCCTTATAGATAAAGTATATATAAAATATATAGTTTTAGGGAAAATAACCAATTTTCAAGAACTCATCGATGAAAATCCACTATCACATATAGAAAAATTAATAATTAAAAGCACAATAAATGAGTATAATATAAAGTAAAGTAAATATTATATTATATTTATCTTATGA
>NC_069003.1:23225265-23226123 GCF_001194135.2 Octopus bimaculoides
TATATATATATATATATATATATATATGAGGCTGCATACTGTGAAGTATCATGTGTGAAAACAATATTGTCATATTGTTGATACCCACAAGCACGTTCAACAAACACAGGTGTTATGAGTCTTTGAGAAAACATAATGCTTCTTTTCTGGTACATAACGCCACTTGTCAGCCAAATTAACAGACGCAGTTAGTGCCATTATGTCTGTGTGTGTGTGTGTGTGCATTATCTATTCGTATTTGGATATTTCGTTTGACATTATGTCTATTATTTTCATTACAAAGAGATTTTTCAGGCAGTGTAAGAAAGAATCCATCGCGCCAGCTGCTCCTAGGTAGAACAATGAGTTTTACTCTACATTGTCTGAAGAGTCATTATGGAAACGACTGGTTGCAATGCTACACAGAATATTCAGCTATGATTACATATGTGTGTATATTCTGTGTTTGTGGGTCTGTAAGGTATACTTTTTTTATGACTATAGAGTTACAGTGGAGGCGCAATGGCCCAGTGGTTAGGGCAGCGGACTCACGGTCATAAGATCGCGGTTTCGATTCCCAGTCCGGGCGTTGTGAGTGTTTATTGAGCGAAAACTCCTAAAAGCTCCACGAGGCTCAGGCAGGGGATGGAGGAGAACCCTGCTGTACTCTTTCACCACAACTTTCTCTCACTCTTACTTCCTGAGTTTCTGTTGTGCCTGTAATTCAAAAGGTCAGCCTTGTCACACTCTGTGTCACGCTGAATATCCCCGAGAACTACGTTGAGGGTACACATGTCTGTGGAGTGCTCAGCCACTTGCACGTTAATTTCACGAGCAGGCTGTTCCGTTGATCGGATCAACTGGAACCCTCGACGTCGT
>NC_069003.1:23226133-23227971 GCF_001194135.2 Octopus bimaculoides
TAGGGCAGCGGACTCACGGTCATAAGATCGCGGTTTCGATTCCCAGTCCGGGCGTTGTGAGTGTTTATTGAGCGAAAACTCCTAAAAGCTCCACGAGGCTCAGGCAGGGGATGGAGGAGAACCCTGCTGTACTCTTTCACCACAACTTTCTCTCACTCTTACTTCCTGAGTTTCTGTTGTGCCTGTAATTCAAAAGGTCAGCCTTGTCACACTCTGTGTCACGCTGAATATCCCCGAGAACTACGTTGAGGGTACACATGTCTGTGGAGTGCTCAGCCACTTGCACGTTAATTTCACGAGCAGGCTGTTCCGTTGATCGGATCAACTGGAACCCTCGACGTCGTAAGCGACGGAGTGCCAACAACAACTAATAGAGTAACAATCTCTCTCTGAAATGTAAGGGTTTTATTTCTCCATGAGTAGAATCGATCTTCTGTCTGCAGAGGGAAAATAGAAGCTTACAACTATTTATGGTGTCTATAAAAACTAAATTAACCAGTCTGATTTACATAATGTTTGCACTGATACGTGGTTGTGTAATGAATTAATTATGTACGCTTTGATAATTTGATAAAACTCCACACAGAATATCCATCTTCTGTTCATGGAGAGATTGGGATCTTATAGCTGTTTAAGATCCGTTCACTGTTCAAGTATTCCTGACTTGTGGAGCTATGTCATACTGTTGTCGTGTGTAGGAGTGATCCGGATATCTGCAGAGTCCATCGTAAAGATCGCCCCCCACTGTCTACTTTTAGCCGGGAAGGCTGGGCATGTTTCCTCTGCTGATTGGCTGCGGCAAAAGTGGTCATGTAGTACATGGGATGAAAGCAACAGTTGCTTCTTCGACAAATGTCTAATCGACTTTTTCAAGTTCCAGTTAGAGAGAAAGAGGGATGTAAAGATGGCGGTCCCCGAGAGCTTATTGCACAACTACATTGTCTATTACTGTTCAAATGAAACCATCTTCTATTTTCCTACCCTTTTTACAGCTAATAAAAATAGTTTATTGATTGCATCGACAGAATCTTCACACTAGATTGTCCACTGTGGACCTGACAGCTTGTTTGAAATTAACGAAGTGAAAATATAAATGTTATATCTTATTTCTTCTTGTAGAAAATTTCTAACTGAAACGATTTAATTAATTGTTCTCATCACACACGCAACCTTCTTCTTTTTCCATTCTTCTCCCCAACTCCGCTGTATTTGTATGTATCTCCATGTCATCCTGTGTATGGCATTTTGTCCTTTATCTCCTCGCCCTTATTTTACAACTAATTGAAATTCTTCTTCCCGCTATATCCACTTTCCTACGTGTGGAGGCGCAATGGTCCAGTGGTTAGGGCAGCGGACTCGCGGTCTTCGGATCGCGGTCTTCGGATCGCGGTTTCGATTCCCATACCGGGCGTTGTGAGTGTTTATTGAGCGAAAACACCTAAAGCTCCATGAGGCTCCGGCAGGGGATGGTGGTGAACCTTGCTGTACTCTTTCACCACAACTTTCTCTCACTCTTACTTCCTGTTTCTGTTGTACCTGTAATTCAAAGGGTCAGCCTTGTCACACTCTGTGTCACGCTGAATCTCCCCGAGAACTACATTAAGGGTACACGTGTCTGTGGAGTGCTCAGCCACTTACACGTTAATTTCACGAGCAGGCTGTTCCATTGATCGGATCAACAGGAACCCTCGACGTCGTAAGTGACGGAGTGCCAACATACACTTTCCTCCACATCGTACAAAATCCACATAACTCGCATCACTTCCCACATTACACAAAACCACTCTCCCACAACACATACCATCTGTCACACTATTCACACCGCACTATTCAAATCA
>NC_069003.1:23228071-23230194 GCF_001194135.2 Octopus bimaculoides
ATATGTGTGTGTGTGTGTGTGTATATATATACTCACATACATACACATTATTTTCTTTTCAAGATTTCTCTTTTAAGAGAAACTATTTTAGTGCACATTGATACTTAAACGTTTTGGTCTACAAATATATTTGTTTATATTTGTTTACAAATATATTTCTACAACATTTATAAACACATTAGGTTTTGTTTCGAGTTAAATCATATTAAAATTTATGCGTTCATATTTCAATATTCACAGTTTTCTAATAAAATCGTTGAAAAAATTTTTTTTACATTTCTTTATACATTTTCCCGCTTTTATTAATTTGCCTATCATTTATTATTTATAATCCTTTCAAGTCACCTCTCTGTATTTATGGTGTAACGTTAATTATTTGTTAATAATCTATTTACTTTTATCCTTCTCACATTTTTTATACTCTTTTATCTTATTTCACTAGACTTCTCTCCTTTACCCTTTTTCTTTATCACAAACTCTAGTCTTTTCTCGAACTGTTTCTCCTTCTATCGTTATTTTCACTTCTGTTTTTTTTTCCCTCTTTTGATCTTCATGTGATAGATGTTCTCTTTTATTGCAATTAGTGAGACTACAGTAAGAGTTTATATGTTTAATCTGTTTAAATTCTCTAGTCTCATCTGCTTGCTTTTCATCTGTTGGGGGGTGGATGGGGGAGCTATTTTTCTGCCTGGTCTCCATTTCTGGAAATCTCCGGTTTCTGTATGAATACGTTATGACTCATCATCTCTGATATGTGGGCAGTTAAGAGAATGACCCTCTACGCACTATTTCCGACTTCAACACCACCACCAGAGAAAGCAGTGAAGATAATTCGACAAGAAGACAACAGCTATAGCAGCAGCAGCAGCACCAGTCGCTGATATAACAACAATTTTATTTCAAGTTCGAAATTCTAAAATTTGTAATTTGATAAAAGGATACCTACTGTCCTCTGCTATTAGATGTCTAGACTCCATTATAAACTCATATAGAATTTCTCAATTAACAATATGAAAACATCAATAAATACCGGTTTCAAATTTTGGCACAAGACCAGCAATTTCTGTGGAACGGGTTAGTCGATTAGATCGACCCTAGTTTTTTTAACTGGTACTTATTTTATCGACCTCGAAAGGATGGAAGGCAAAGTTCAACCTCGGTGGAATTTGAATTCAGAACGTAAAGACGGACAAAATGCTGCTAATGATTCTGCCAGCTCGCCGCCTTAACATCACCGAACATTACTTTCAAATTTTGGCACAAGGCCTGCAATTTCGAGGGAGGAAATTAGTCGATTATATCGACCCCAGTATTGAACTGGTGGTTATTTTATCGGCCCTTAAAAGATGAAAAGCAAAGTCGGCCTCGGCGTGATTTGAACTCAAAACATAAAGACGGACGAAATGCCGCTAAGCATTTTGCCCGGCGCGGTAAAGATTCTTATTTCTTTATTGCTCACAAGGGGCTAAACATAGAGGGGACAAACAAGAACAGACAAAGGGATTAAGTCGATTACATCGACTCTAGTGCGTAACTGGTACTTATTTAACCGACCCCGAAAGGATGAAAGGCTAAGTCGACCTCGGCGGCATTTGAACTCAGAACGTAGCGGCAGACGAAATGCCGCTAAGCATTTCGTCCGGTGTGCTAACGTTTCTGCCAGCTCGACGCCTTAACATCACCAGATATTAATTCAGGTTGCAATAACTTAAATATATTAAGGGTTTGGTTTACAAGGAAGGAAACTAGAATCAACTGGTTGAACTTTTGAAGTTGGAATGGTTCTGTGATTGAAGTAAAATAGTGTTTTCTTCCATTGTCTCCTTTCATTGATAAAACGATCTTGTATATCAACATACACACACAAATATCTACGTGTGTGTATATGTGTATGTTGTACGTTTATCTGTTTGTTAATATATGTATATATGTGCATATATTTATGTGTATGCATGTATGTATGTATATATATATATGTGTGTGTTTAATACAATAATGGGATAAGCTCTTATATAAGAATTTATTAAGTAGTTATCGTGAAAAAAATTCATAGGGAAGAATCTATCGTTTTTCCCTAAATCATATTTATCTATTTATATATATATAAGGGTATATATATATAT
>NC_069003.1:23230566-23231580 GCF_001194135.2 Octopus bimaculoides
ATATATATATATATATATATATATATATATATAAGGGTATATATATATATATATATATGAGGGCATTCTTGTATAGCTATGCCCTTGTATATATATAAATATATTTGTATGTGTGTATATGTATATATAATACGCATACACGCACATATATTTATAATCTATATATTTAGAAGTTGTTTGTTGTTTGTTAACGCTTACCTTATAAGCGACTGGTCAGACTCAAATGGCTGGAGATGATAGATATATAGATAGATATATAGATAGATATATAGATAGATAGATATACATATACAAATGCAACATCATGCAATTAATGCGATCGAAACACGTGTTGAAAATTATTAGGAATAAACCAACTGTCCTTATTAAACATTTCCCTTACAATCAATATTGTACAATATATGCCGCGCACGCGCGCTATATGTATATTAGGGGGGCGGTCGTTAAATTCAAATCCGAGCATAACCACTTTCTCATTGCAGACATGAGCCTGTAAAAGGATTGATATTAATGTCTCCCATGGAATCTCGGATTACTGCCAAGCCCTGATTTATGGACGGTTATTCCCTAATGGCATATCGCAATAATGACCGTCAAATTTATAACCAACCTAATCATAAATGATGGAAGGTTGAAGCTACATGGATCTAAAACCTATTTAAAACTATGTTAACACGCATTCACATATACATGTGTGTGTGTGTGTCTGTTAAAGTCTGTCATACCGGCCATGACGAAGGGAAATAGCCCTGAAACTCGAGTCGCCTTTATATATATATATTTATATATTTGATCCTTTATATTGAACACTCAATATTTCATCTACATTCAATACTTTCTTTCATGGTGCCATCCATTTTTATTTTATTTTATTTTATATTGTATATTGTATATCATATTATATATTGTATATTCCATATTCTATACCCCACATTAGTTCTGCAGGAATATAAATAAAACATAAAAAACAGACAGTGTTGGAACTCTTTTAAGCAAAATAATATATTCCTCTAT
>NC_069003.1:23233293-23238312 GCF_001194135.2 Octopus bimaculoides
ATATATATATATATATAAAGTGTGTGTGTGTGTATGTATATCTATATATTCATTTACAATCACAATTGCAAACGTATAGACACGCATGCAACACATACAGTCGCTCTCTCTCTCGCTCTCTCTCTCTCTCTTTCTCTCTCTCTCACACACACACACACACGTACATATGCTCACACACGCATAAATCCATTCTGCATATATAACATCTATTATTTTTCTCTCTAAAAGCAAATCCTTGTCAGGGAATGGAATACAATTACCCAAATAAACAATGAACTGATCAATTAACTATAAATATTTATGACTAATATATAGTCTACTTCAACATTGAAACCTTTAGTCTGGCTAGTTATCATTTCTAGTTAAAAGCTAACTTTCTAGACATCGTTACGTGTTTAGTTACAGGCAAACTATTACAATAATATAACCATACAGTTATGGACAGCTACTGTGGTCGTAGTTTAATATCAAGCAAGCCAATACTATTAGAGATCTTCATATAGATATAAAATAATGATAGATTGGAACTATGTTCCTGTTGCCCTCTACAGAATCTACCATAAGATTTGTACTTTCCTGTAGAAGTGACGGTTGTGCTAGTGGATCGCCTGGTCATTGATGCTGGCTGTTTTTTTTCTTTTATAAAACTACGGCTTTGAATCTGCCCTGGGCTGTCTCCCTTCGGTATTTCTCATCGAGGAAAGCTAAAGAGACAGAAACGTGTGTCTGGAAATAAACTATAGAAAAACATTGACCAGATATGGTGCTTTACACCTTTTTCCATAACAGGGAATTTTTTTCTCCGCAGTAACTGCAGTGAATTTGCCTTTAGAAGTTAAAACATATCACAAACATATTTTAACTAAACCAAAGTCCGTTTATTCTACATTACTGTTTGGCGCTAATGCTGCCCCCCTCTCTCTCTATCTCTTTCTCTCTCTCTCTCTCTCTCATCTCTCTCTCTCTCTCTCTCTCTCTATATATATATATATATATATATATATATATATATATATATATATATATATATATATACTTACATGTATTATATACATACTTACATGCATACATATATACATATGCATATATTCTATTTTGGGTTTATGAATATGCATATATATATTATGTATACAAAGGCACTGTTGGAGACTGTCATTAGGCTGTTTATTTTCAGCTTCGTTAGTTTGCTGTTATAAAATGTCAAAATGACTTTGGGTCTTTTCTAGTTTGCACCACGAATACATTAAAATAATGAATAATATCATGCCGACGTTAGCAGTGCACCTAAGAACGGCCAATGAAATTTGCCGACATATTGAAGAGTTTGCGATGTGTTCACAATTATCATTGGTAACTGACTAACATTTATGTGATGCACTTCGAAGACTAACTCCTAAAAGGGAAACCAGCGGATTGCTAATGATACGTGGATAACACATTTGTTCTCTGGCAAGACCTAGGGAATATGAACTTGTAGTGGAAATGTTCAGCAGTAACATCGATATACCCGATATCGCGATTCGCTTGAATATTGCCCACGTGATCGACAAAATCTAACCAATCATGACTTCGAGTGGAATAGTCTCGAGCGACGATTTTATCTTTTGACGCATTTCTTTCTGAGCCTTATTCATTTGTATTAAATTCGACACACCGCGACTACTTAACAGAGAGCTTTGGGGCGCAGCAGAGAGGGCATTGACAGACACTGTGGGAGATGGATCACAGAAACGGCGGACAGCAGCCGACCACATAAAAGCAATGAACAATCAGAGGACGAAAGACATTAGAAGTCAGTAACACGGCAAGCAACAAACTACATTTTATCTGCTGTTACTCTATCTGCTGTTAGTTTATCTGCTGGTGAATAGGGCGGGGGTAGGAACGATACCATTTTGTTTTTGGCGAGAAACTTATGAATGAGGAGAGCTCGGTGATAGAGTGCATTGTCGTCGTGAAGAATCCAATTCTTCGCGCTCCTCAAATCCGGTCCCTTTCACCGAATGTCCTCTCTCAAACGCTTCAAAACGTCGTAGTAGAACTCTCGATTGACGTTCTGGCCCTAGGGAACGAATCCTCGATGTACGATACCACATTTCCGGGGGAACAGTCGTGGCAAGTCTTCCAGATCACTCATCATCTTCCAGGGACGTTCTTCCACTTTTGAAGTGCCCGGACCTCTTGAACCATTGCGTACGACCCATTGCGTACGACCCATTGCCGAAGCATGCTCAATGACTCTGTAATGCAAAATTTCACGTTGGCTCTTTGTTCCTGTTCATCACAAAATCGCAGACTATAGCATACACGTGATCACAAAAACACAAATTTCACAACTTGCGAAATAAACACAACGATGTCACTCGGTACACTGCCTCATTAAGGTCACTGCTAGCCCTCACTGCGTACGCAACCGTGTGCTGCCATCTGTTGGCGTACTACAGAACTAGTCCGACAACTTCTTGATACCACCTTGTATTTGTGGAAGGAAAAACTGACAGAACTAGAAAGTTCAGGACACAGGAACGTTAAAAATTCTGCAGCGGCGTAACATACATCGCTTTACAATCAAATCGGAACTTCTTAATATAAAAAAACAACACATTACTATGTTAATGGGATCTTTTTTAAAACGGGGTCCACATTTTTCATTAACGAAACACTTTGAAACTTGGAACACTGGTAGAATGTGTCATATAAAACATCTTTTTCTCTTAGTCTTCTTAAAAAAAAAAGAAATCCATAAATTATTCCATGTTAAAGTTGTCGTATTTCTGTAATTTCAACCAATCACTGACGTCCATTCAGCCGATATACATTAAGCGCCGACTACATAAACAAACGATTCTGAAACAATTAACCCTAACCCTAACCCTAACCGTAGGGTTAGGGTTAGGGTTAGGGTTAGGGTTAAAGCAAATTTAAAATGAAAAAAGCAAATAAAACGAAGAATCGTTTGTTTATGTAGTCGGCACTTAATGTATATCGGCTGAATGGACGTCAGTGATTGGTTGAAATTATCGAAATAAGACAATTTTTTACATGAAATAAATTCGAATACAAAAATATTTTTCTGTTCTATAACACAAAATAGATAAGTATACGAAGTTTGAAAGTCTTTCGGTACCAAAAACACTACGTAAAACATTAATGAAAAATGTGGCCCCCGTTTTAAAAAAGATCCTGTTAATGTGTAATTCAGTGATGTACTTGCATCAGTCAACGCATCTATTCATTTTAACGGCGATTTCCCAACATGGCCGCAGCTCTCGAGCTGAAACTAGTAAAGAAAATATATACATATAATGTATTTGTAGCAGGCGTTCGATTGCGGCCATGCTGGAACACCACCTTGAAGCGTTTTAGTCGAACGAATCGACCCCAGTAATTACTCTATCGGATTCTTTTGCCGAAGTGCTTAGTTACGGGTACGTAAACAAACCAACATCGGTTGTGGGTGACGAACACAGCACAAAAACACAAGTACACATGACTGGTTTCTTTCCGACAACCAAACCCACTCGCAAGGCGATGGTTGGCCCGAAGCTGTAGCAGAAGACACCTGCCCAAGGTGCCACGCAATGGGACTGAACGCGAAATCGAGTAGTTGGGAAGCAAACTTCTTACCACACAGCCAAGCTTATACAACTTCAAAATGAATGAGAAAAATACAAACTATAGGCGCAGGAGTGGCTGTGTGGTAAGTAGCTTGCTTACCAACCACATGGTTTTGGGTTCAGTCCCACTGTGTGGCACCTTGGGCAAGTGTCTTTTACTATAGCCTCGGGCCGATTAAAGCCTTGTGAGTGGATTTGGTAGACGGAAACTGAAAGAAGCCCATCGTATATATATATGTATATATATGTGTGTGTGTGTGTATTTGTGTGTGTGTGTGTGTGTGTGTGTGTGTATTTGTGTGTCTGTGTTTGTCCCCCTAGCATTGCTTGACAACCGATGCTGGTGTGTTTGCGTCCCCGTAACTTAGCGGTTCGGCAAAAGAGACCGATAGAGTAAGTACTAGACTTACAAAGAATAAGTCCTGGGGTCGATTTCCTCGACTAAAGGCGGTGCTCCAGCATGGCCGCAGTCAAATGACTGAAACAAGTAAAAGAGTAAGTTAGTTACATATATTAAACTATTACGCAAAACGGGAAGTAAATAGACCGAAAGACAGGTAGTAAAATGATGATATTCTTCAACTAAACTCTCTTCTGGAAGATTCCTAATACAAAATGTGTTAAAGGAATAATTTAACGAAAGGTTGGAATATTGATCTGGAAAAGATGAAGGACAAAATGAAATACTTTCAGGCATTTTGTCCAGTGGTTTACGATTTCTTCCAACTCGAACGTTTAAAATGGAAACAATAAAATAAGTATATAAAAACGAATTCGTAAAATAAAATTTGACTCGAAAAATACTTTAGAAGAATGAAGAAAATAATGGAGAAATAAACAAAATATTAAACAGGGAAAACAAGCAATGAAATCATAAGGAAGTTAAACGTTTTTTAAGGTGAGTTTTCGAAAACCATCTGAAAGGAAATTGTGAAAAAACGAAAAGGAATGTTTGACTAGTTGTAGGAAATGTTGTTGATATTAGAGTTGAGTAAATGGACAAGTGACCTGTTTCTATCTTTAATAAAATCATGCCTGGAAGATGGATATCGAAATAATTAAAGATTTGCGCTTCCTACAAGATGGAGGCTGTGAAATATTGACAAAGAATTATATGGAAACATTAAATACATCATAGGCATACATAAACACACATACATACATACATACATACATAAATACATATATAAATACATTGGGAAAGGATGCGTGGCGTTATAAACATACACAAACACATAAACATGTACGCATATACACACAAACACGCACATACACACATCTATAATACCTATGTGTTGCAGTTATATAAATTGTGCTTCCTGTATTGTAAGCCATATTTGTAATAAACACACGTACATACACACACTCTCTCTCTCTCTCTCTCTCTCTCTCTCTCTCTCTC
>NC_069003.1:23238712-23243421 GCF_001194135.2 Octopus bimaculoides
CACACACACATACCATATACACACATACCACACACACACATACCACACACACACACACACACACACACACATACCACACGCACATACCACACACACACACATACCACACACCTTTTACTCGTTACAATCATCGAACTGCAGCTATGCTAGGGTACCACCTTGAACGATTTAGTCGAACAAACTGACACCTAACGCTTCTCTTAAAGCTGGTACTTGTACCTTCGGTATCTTTTGTCGAATAGCCAAGTTATATGGATGCAAACAAACTAACACCGGTTATCAAGCAGTGGTGGAGGACAAACACAAACACTCACGCATAGGCACATGCATGTACACAGACACACACATACACAAGACAGGCTTCTTACAGTTTCCGTCGCCCAAGTCCACTCACAAGGCTTTGGTCGTCCTGGAGCTATAGTAAAAGATATTTGTCCAAGTTGCCGCGCAGTGAGACTGAACCCTGGGTCACCTTGATGGGAAGCAAACTTCTTACACATAAATACCAGCCTGCACCTATATGTATGTGTGAGTGTGTGTGCACGTGTGTTTGTGTGTGTGTGTGTGTGTGTGTGTGTGTGTGTGTGTAGACTAAAATACAGATGAAATGCACAAAAATATTAATAGAATTATTAAATAGTCTTTATAAGGTATAGAAAGACATACATACACACGTACATATATTTATTCGAACATGCGCGGACACATGCGTGCACACACACACACACACACACATATACATACACATAAATTGTTATATTGTATATGTCCAACTAATATGTGAACATTTGCGTTTGCGTCCACGCAAGCGTATCCGAAATTGCCCTTAAGTCGAAGAAATTGTTTATTAACCATTCAATCAGGGTTTAGATTCCGTAATAATTTGTCTTTTTTCTTTTATTCTTTGCTCTTCTGTGGTAGAATCTCAGCATTTATTAAGTGGAAATATTTTAAAATTTGGAGGCACCATTCCAGCCTATATTGCTATATGTTCACTTAATAGAATTTTCCTGGTCTTCTCATTATTTATTTCTTGCTTCTGCACCGTTACACTCCTGCGAAGCGTTAATCCCATCTATTCGATGTAGTTATGTAAGCACCCACAGCATGTTATGGCATAAATTAAATTTATATTTTGCTATCACTATACACAGAGCTTCCTGTCCAGCTACAAAATCTTGCATATTGCGACTACTATAAACGTAATCATTTGAAAACTCCTGACGCCTGGATGAAGCCTGTTACGTAATTTAAGAAAAAAAAATTAATGCATTCGTATATGATGTTACACCTGTTTTTGTCTCTTTAACTTTTCTTAAAAAATTGCAATAACTCTCTTAATGTTTTGTGTATTTTCACCTATTTTTTTGTTTATATACAGAAATATCTAACCATTTTTTCACTACATATATATCTTGAAACTATAAGTTGTATATCGAATACCGTTTTTTATTCCTTCTTTCTTGTTTGCACTGTGTGTGTGTGAGCAACATTCAGTTGCTCACACACGCACACACATACATACACACACACGTCCGCTGCCCGCACGCACGCATGCACACACACGCACGCACACACACACACATACATGCACACGTACACGCGTGCACACACACATACAGACAGATCTTCCGAAAATAGTCAAAGGAAAAAAAATTGACGGTATTTTTCGATGTAACAAATCTTTATTCAAATATTCCTCAAGACTTAAGAATTGAAGCCAGTAAATTCTGGTTGAATAAATATACAGGCGAGTTTCGCCATCGCATAAAAAAAAAAGAATTAATCATAGAAAGACTAAAATTTATTCAAAGGGATAATGATTTTAATGTTCAATGACAACTTTTCGCGAAAGAAATCTGGGACTGCGCTGGGGATGTAAACAATCCTGTCCGTTGCAAATCTAGTTACGGGCTACCTAGAGAATACGATATATCAAAAATTACTACGTAAACATGGAAACTCTTTCTTCAAATATATACAAAAAAGATTGAGAAAGTACCTCGACGATTGCTTCATTCTATGGAATGGAGCAGAGAAATTAAAAGAATTTGAAACACTCCTCGGTGGAATTAATAAAATTACACGAAGGGATGCTAAAATGATTCAGGCTTTAAAGGTATCGCGAAAGGCCTGATTGGAGGTCCAACCTTCCGAGTTCTTTTACAGGGATTAGAAAACGCGAAGGATCGCTGCAATAACTGTGTGAATCTGAGAAGGGAATATGTTGAATAAAATCATAATTAACTGATCCTCTTGTATTTTCTTTTTACCCAAAGCCTGGAACTTTTCAGCAACCCTCGTACAATTCACTATGGAATATCGACATAACCAACTCTCATTTTAGACATCCTGATAAAGAAAACCAACAACTAAAGAGAGACGGATATTCAATGTAAACCCATGGACTCCAAACATTATACGGGACATACCAGAATAAATGTCTTTTATCATCTAGCCAAAAAGAATTGCGCATTAGCATTTGATGCAAATATCCGTGACAGAAGACTCCAAGAACTTAATGATACACTCTTTGACAGGAATTACCCGCCGTATTTGATCCAAAATGGAATACAATGAGCCAAGAATTCAGTATCCGAGAATAAAATGAAATTGAAGGTCATACCACACATCACCACCGACAATCGTAAAACAATGACGCTACGACATCATACTCCAGAACACTGAAAAAGGACACCAGACTGAATCAAATCCTCCAAACACCTGCCTTCATAAATACAAAAGACAACTCAAATGAATGAAAAAATACCAACAAAGGCCAAACTTCACACAATACCAACAGGTCCAACAGTAAAAATATATGAAAGACTCCACAGTGGTATATGTATTAATCTGACGTTCTTTCAGATCATAAATCCGTTTCAAGTAAGGACAACTTCACAATAATAAATAACTTCACCTGTGCATCTGAAAACGTAATCTATGCAACTATATTCTTATGATGTGAAGAAAACTACATTGGACAAACTGAGGTTCCTTAAGATAACGCATCACCCTACATAGATCGCAAATTAAAATACGGGAATAGAGACAAGTAGAACTCAATGGAGATATAGACACGTGCAAGTTAAAAACAACTAAATTAAAAAAATTTCCTTTATATTAATTTAGCGATTATACAAGTTAGCAAGAACGCGTCAACAACGAAGCAACCAAATAACAAACACATTTAAATACTTGTAGCAGAGAAGGAGAGGCAACTATCGCCAAGCCTGCTGCTTCTAGTAGTAGTAGTAGTAGTAGTAGTTAGGATGACAAAACAACTGTTACACCACTGACATTCCTGCAGCTGCTGCTGCTACCGGGAGCCATATCTGTTGCTGCCTCTACTGATAGAAACTTCTGCTGCTGTTACTACCATCACGACCCTGCAAAACTCAGAAAGAAACGAATGACGAACACTACGTGATTTTTGTGACGAAAGCATAAACTTCCAGAATTGATATCAATTTGTATCTCTTTTCATTTCAGCATGAATAAATTATTTTTTTTAAAGCAACTGAAATACGCAGTATATTTTGGATAAAAATGTAAATAAGTTCTTACTTTTATTCATGACAAAGTTCTCGAGGCTCTTTCTTTTTGTTTCCAATATATATTTACACTTACACACACACATATCCACGCACATATATATATACATATGCATGTATATGTGTATGTATATGTCATTTTATATATTGTATGCACGTATGTATGTATGTATGTATGTATGTGTGTGTGTGTGTGTGTGTGTATTTGTATGAGTATGCGTGTGTGTGTGTTTGTGTGTATGAATGAAGTCCTTTGCTTAGTACTTCATATAAATCCATATATGTCCATCTTCCAATTGGGTATTAATTTTTCGTCAGATTTTCACTAGCTGTTATATATGTATGTATGTATATATGTCATATATATAGATACACACACACACACACACACACACACACACACACACACATATATACATACATATGTATATATCTATGTGGTGCATGTCTTTGTCTCCCACCACTGCTTGACAACCAGTGTTGGCGTGTTTATGTCCTTGTCACTTAGCAGTTTGTCAAAATAGACTGATAGGATAAGTACTAGGCTTTAAAAAAATAAATCTCAGGGTCAATTTGTTTGATTAAAACCCTTCAAAACGGTGCCCCAGCATGGCCGCAGTCTAACGGTTTAAACAAGTAAAAGATAAAAGATAATCTATTTAAAGCTCAGATGTTTATATTACTCGAGTTTTCTGTACTGCAAATCTTTCTGGTGACTAACTCAGACAAGTTAAATGATTACATTCGTTTCTGGTTATGCCATCTTCTCAATGCCTTGGTCTGCTCTCATGGCAATTAACTGGAGCTTGTATTGTTTTCCTTTGTTTTGTCAATGCATACCTATGATAGAAATGTGTGCAGTGTTTTATGCAGTTTTTGTTTAATTTATCCTCGCTAATGACTGACTATGGTTGACTGCAGAATCAACTGGCAGAACATTTAGATAAAATTATTCTGGAGGACGATACACATACACACATATATGTATGTACATACATATACATACACATACATACATACATATATATATATATATATATATATATATATATATATATATATATATACACATACATATATATATACATACAAATACAAACATATACATACATGCATATACATACATACTCATTCATACATATGCATACATACATG
>NC_069003.1:23243467-23246231 GCF_001194135.2 Octopus bimaculoides
CCATACAGATATACACATACATAAACACACATACATACATATACATACATACACGTACATACATATGCATACATACATGAGTACACACACGTATATCCATACAGATATACATATACATAAACATACATACACATACATACAAATACAAACATATACATACACGTACATACATATGCATACATACATGCATACATACACATACATACATACAAGTACAAATATACATACATTTACATACATACACATACATCATATACATAAATACACACACATATATACATGCATACATGCATACATACATTCATACATGCATACATACATGCATGCATACATACATACATACATCTGTCTGTATCTGTGTCTGTATGTATCTGAGCTTCAAAGTTTCCAGTTGTTTGCCAAAGACTTCTCTCATGTGGCACACCACAGCTGGCCAGTCCCATCTCTCCACCGTCGCTGTCACACTGACCTCAGAGACATTCAGTATTACAACAATTATTACAAATGAGTTTTGTCCAACGCCCTGACAACTCCGACAACCCCTCCCTCAGCTCTATATGCATATGTGCGTGCATGTGAGACTTTGTGAGACTGCTTGTGGGGGGCACATCTGTGATACACTTACACACATATATATGTGATCGTGCGAGCGTATGGAGGTTCATTTTATAATACATTTTAATGCAAGTGCGTAATTTCTGCATCAGCACATATAAAATTCATATGCTTAACCAATCACAAGAGGATTTATGTTGTACAAAATAGCCATTTACTCACATCCTGTCAGTTTTATTTTTGCATAAACCATATATTAAAACATCTCTATCAAATCTATATTAAAATATCTACATCCTATTATTGGACATTATTCGATTCTTTACCAGTCGACTTTCACTTGTGAAACATAGCAAGGCAACAAAACACAGCAGAAATTTCTATTGAACATTTCTTACTTTTGTGTTTAGGATTCTGATTCATATGTTTATTGTGGTTGTTGTTGTTGTTGCTGTGGTTGTTGTTGTTGTTCTTGTTGTTGTAGTTGTTATGTTTGTTTGTTTGTTGTTGTTGTTGTTGTTGTTGCTGCTATTGTTTTGTGTTCTTTCAGCTTTCATTTCAATGCAGATTTATGACTTATGATTTCAATTAATTGTAGCTTGTGTGTATGTGTGTGTGTGTGTGTGTGTACGTACGTGTGTGTGTGTGTGTGTGTGTGTGTGTATGTTTGTGTGTGTGTACGTGTGTGTGGGGGGGGGGTGCAGGTGTGAGCGTGTGTGAGTGTGTTTATGTGGGAGTATGTGTGTGTGTGATTGTGTTTGAGAGTGTGTATATGTGTGAGTGCGTATGTAAATGTGTGTATTTGTGAGGGTGTATGTGTGAGTGTGTGCATGTATCGGTGTGTGTATGAGTGAGTGCCTTTGTGTGAGTGTGTGTGCGTGTGTATATATGTGTCTATATATATGTGTATGTGAGAGCATGTGTCTATGTAAATGTGTGCACGAGTGTGTAATTGCGAGTGTATGTGAGTGTGTGTGTGTGTGTTTGAGTGTATGTGTGAGCTTGTGTCTGTGTGAATGTGCGTGAGAGTGTGTGTGCGTGTGTGTGTGTGTGTCTATGTATGTGTGTATGTGAGAGCATGTGTCTGTGTAAATGTGTGCACTAGTGTGTAATTGCGAGTGTATGTGAGTATGTGCGTGTGTGTGTTTGAGTGTGAGTGTATGTGTGAGCTTGTGTCTGTGTTATTTCTTTACTACCCACAAGGGGCTACACACAGAAGGGACAAACAAGGACAGACAAACGGATTAAGTCGATTATATCGACCCCAGTGCGTAACTGGTACTTATTTAATCGACCCCGACAGGATGAAAGGCAAAGTCGACCTCGGCGGAATTTGAACTCAGAACGTAGCGGCAGACGAAATACCGCTAAACATTTCGTCCGGCGTGCTAACGTTTCTGCCAGCTCGCCACCTTTGTCTGTGTGAATGTGCATGAGTGTGTGTGTGTGAGTGTGTGTGTGTGTATGAATATGTGTTTGAGTATGGGTGTGTGAATGTGTATGTATACATAATATATGATATTGTCCAGAACATTCTGTTCAATCTTCAGTATTTATCTAAAAGTACAAAGATAATTTTTAATACAATATATTTGCTCATGTTTATAACTTCTTTGATATTCTAAAATTTTTCTCCATCTATTTGTAAATTTTTCAATACCTCATTCAAATAATTCCTGTGATTTTAAATTAAAATATATATGTAATTCATTTTCTATGTCTTCCTTGCTGATTATACTTTTCCTGCCTAAATGTTTTCACAAAGATTTAATTAATGTTTTCACAAAGACCTCTGATGAAGCAAGTTCAAGAAAATATGGAGGGTGTAGCATTTTGTCCAGTTTGAACAATTCCATACTATTGTGCAGACTTGTGAAGTGTGAGGTTGAGTCCATAACAATACAAATAAATTGATTATAAGTTGTAAAGCTAAAAAAAAAAATAAAAGAACTGACATATATGTTTCAGTACTATATATATGTTGTTGTACTTGGGGATGGTCATATTGCCAGTTTAGCCAATAAAAACACACGCACTGTATATTTGGTGTTAATTTGCTTCAGCTTTATATTACATTAATCTTAATCTTATATATATATATATATATATATAAGGATTTACTTTTCGTAATGAGATTAAAAAAACCAAGGCTGTGTATAATATAGAACATTTATAAATAGAAGTTCTATATTATACACAGCCTTGGTCT
>NC_069003.1:23246460-23248960 GCF_001194135.2 Octopus bimaculoides
AATTAACAATTATTATTATTAATAGGAAATTAATCATCATCACTTACACCTGTAAATTTTAAAGTAAATATTAATTTTATATGAGCTGACCATAACATCTTCAGAGGGATAAAATTCACCTTTGGGTGTTTTATATGTTTTTATGGATTCATTATAGCAGTCTGCTATAGTGAATCCATAAACACAAAATAATATTCAAGGGTATATTTTTTTCCCTCCGAAGAGGGTCATATAAATTTATATTTACTGAGTATTAATTGAAACAGCTGTAAATGATGATGATTAATTTGTTGTTGATAATAAACAATTATTAACTTCCCAATCTCCATTTCCTTTTTCTTCTTTTATATGAATATAAACTATGTTTTTATGTATACACCTATTATTTTAAGGAAATTTATTCCCCCAAATACTAGGTATTGAACCAGTATTTCCTTGGATGAAAGCATCCCTTCATGAGGTTAACACAACTTCTAATCGAATTTATATATATATATATATATATATATATAGGTCAGCGAGTTGACTGAATCATTGGCACATCGGGCAAAATGCTTTGTGGAATTTTGTCTGTCATTGTGTTCTCATTTCAAATACCAATGAGGTTGACTTTGCCTTTCATCCTTTTGGGGTCGATAAAATAAGTACCATTATGAACTGGGGTCACTGTAATTGACTTAGCCCTTTCCCCATATTGCTGACCCAGTGCCAAAATTTGAAACCAATACATATATTACGTGTGTGTGTGTAGAGTTATGTTTACACTTCTGTCAAAGAAGTTTGACCTTACAGAAATGTAACTTTCCAGATATTTCATATCGCATCTAAAGTTGCGTACAAATTGAAAATGCACTTATTAATACCTTGTGTGTAAACAGCAAAACTGGCAAAATGAAGAAAACAGCAGTGAAAGGTATAAAGTAAAAGGAGAAAAAAAAAAAAAAATCTTGCTAAGCGAAAATAATTCTAAAGGTCAAGAAATGACAAGAAATTTTCATTGGAGATAATAAACTCTTCAAAAACATATAGTGGTAGTAGTGTGCAAAAATATAATGATTGATTGACAGCTATTATTAGAATTAGGGGTTAAAGAAAAGGAATTTGAAAAGTTCAAGCATAAATATACAAAACATATAATCAAAAAACTATTTTTCCGTACTCATAGCAACAAGAAAACTGGATGTGCAGTGCCAGCTCCAATAACTATAAATGAATGTATATATATATATATCATCATCATCATCTTCATCTTCATCTAGTGTCCACTTTCCATGCTGACATGGGTTGGACAGTTTGACTGGAACTGGTAAACTGGAGAGCTATACCAGGTTCCAGTCTGATTTGGTATGGTTTCTATGGCTGGATGCCCTTCCGAATGCCAAGAGTGTAATGGATGCTTTTTATGTGCCACTAGCATATGTATGTACATACATACATGCATACATACATACATACATACATACATGTATATGTATATGCATATATACATATACATATATATATATATATATGTTTACAGGCTTCTTTTAGTTTCCATCTACCAAATCCACAGAAAAGGCTTTAGTTGGCCCAAGGTTGGTGGGATTGAACCTGGAGCTATGTGGTTGAGATGCAAACTTCTTGCCACACACCCAATCCTGCAACTATATATATATATATATATATATATATATATATATATATATATATTTGTATGTACATGCAAATATATATATACATATATATATATATATATTTGTATGTACATGCAAATATATATATACATATATATATATATATATATATTTGTATGTACATACAAATATATATATACATATATATATATATATATTTGTATGTACATACAAATATATATATACATATATAGATATATATTTGTATGTACATACAAATATATATATATATATATATATATATTTGTATATACAAACATATAATAATAATTTATGTATCATACTTAAAGCAAATACATCATGGAAAGCCTAATTAATTGATGTATTCATCTGGAGATGATATCTCTTGTTGATGTATAATGTTAAAAAAACAAAACTCAAAAGCTAAAAAAACAACCCACAAAAACATATCAGTACCAGATCAAAACTGCCCAGCAGCAGTGGTGTCCTTGCTGAGTTGGAAGTTTGCCTGATCGAACTACTAGATACTGATCAAGATTCTCGTTGAAACTGATGGAGGATACTTTTATCATCATCATCATCGTCATCATCATCATCGTCGTCGTCATCATCATCATTGTCATTGTCGTCATCATTGTCATCAACATCGTCATCATCATAGTCATTGTTATTATCATCGTCGTTGTTGTGGTCATCATCATCATCATCGTCATTGTCGTCATCATTGTTATCACCAAGGTTTTCATCGTCATCATCATCATGATCATTGTCATCCATCGCTGTCGTCATTGTCATCGTCATCAACTTCATCATTATGATTATTATTGTCATGAACATGATCATAATCATCACAATCACCATCATCA
>NC_069003.1:23253850-23257513 GCF_001194135.2 Octopus bimaculoides
GTGTGTGTGTGTGTGTGTGTGTGTGTGTGTGTGTGTATATATATTCTGTTGTGTCAGGAGAGAGTCATTCTCTTTTAGTGCCTTATAATTTAACATACTCACCGGTAGAATTTCCACTTATTTGTTTTTTGTTTCTCTAAACATTTTTGTTGCGTCTTGCAACCTTTTCAATAGTTTTGACTCTGTCCGTTACTCACACTGCATTCCTTTTTGTTTGTTTGTGCGCATGTGTATGGATCAGTGTGTGTGCCTAGACATGCATGCTTGCATGTATGTGTGTATGCATGTATGTGTGTGTATGCATAGGTATCTATTTATGTGTTATGTGTGTACATTAGTATGTATGTATTCTGCATATTCCTATACATACACAAACATATTTGATAAATGCCACTGCACGAAACTCTCTGCCCTTGAGTCACTCATATATATATATATGTATATACACACACACATATACACATACACATGCACCAATTATATTTACCTGTATCTCTGTTTTCTTTATTTGTGTGTGTGAGTGTGTGTATGTGTGTGTATGTGTGCATGTGTCTGTGATTGAGTCTGTGTTTGACATCCAGTGTTGATGCGTTTCTGTCCTCATAACTTAAAAGTTTCAGCAAAAGAGACTGATAGAATAGGTACCAGGCTTAAAACAAGAAAAATAAGTTCTGAGGTTGATTCATTCGACTAAAGACCCTTCATGTTGGTGCCCCAGCATGGTCACAGTCTAATGACTGAAACAAGTAAAAAGATATATATATATATATATAGGCGCAGGAGTGGCTGTGTGGTAAGTAGCTTGCTAACCAACTACATGGTTCCAGGTTCAGTCCCACTGCGTGGCACCTTGGGTAAGTGTCTTCTACTATAGCCTTAGGCTGACCAAAGCCTTGCGAGTGGATTTTGTAGACGGAAACTGAAAGAAGCCTGGCGTTTGTTTGTATCTGTGTTTGTCCCTCCACTATCGACTGACAACCGATGCTAGTGTGTTTACATTCCCGTAACATAGTGGTTCAGCAAAAAAGACCGATAGAATAAGTACTAGGCTTACAAAGAATAAGTTCTGCAGTTGATTTGTTTGACTAAAGGTGGTGCTCCTGTATGGCCACAGTCAAATGACTGAAACAAATAAAAGAGTAAAAGAATATATATATATAATATATATATATATAATATATATATATATTCTTTTATTCCTTTATTCGTTTCATCTGCACAGCTGCGGTCATGCTGGAGCATATATAAAACTATAAAACTATTACTTCTTTTTCCATGACTTCTTTAATTTTACTTGCTAAATAGACTATTGTTTTGTGGAGACTATTGAAAGCTTTCACTCAAAACCTCACACACACATACACACTCACATACACAGATATACAGGTTGTTCTGGATAAATTTGGCATTGCCTCCTTTTTTAGGAATAGCTTGATGTATTGGTGAACAGTCTACAGCATTGGAGAGCATAAAGATTAAAGTTATAGTTGAGAAAAAGTTAACTGACATAGAAGATGGAAGCCATATGAATATTCAGAAAGAGTTACCTGTAGCCTGATAATTCATGCTGGGTATCAAAATGCCAACATCATGACTGGTGCTCAATGCTCTGTGGACACTATAAAGGCTGTAATGGAAACTATGAAGCCATGGCAGGCCCATGGAACACAGCTAGTGCTCCGACTATATCCACATATAGGGAGCCATCCCCATATCTTTGACCTGGTCCTTAGGCTCAATTCAAACAGCTACTGAGGCTGTTGGAGACTTTGGTCAAACCCCAGCTGGAGAGGGTTTCTGCTGGAAGGCCATATGTGTGGCAGCAGGATTCAGCTCCTTGATACACTTCCAGAAAGAGTCAGAAATGGTTGTCAGAACTTCTACGACTTCACTGGCTGCACTTTCTAGCATCCTTATGCCCCTGATTGTAAATCCCATCGATTATAATGTGTTGGGTATGGATGAGAAGGACACCAACTGCTTTGCTTTGCTTGCAACATCAAGACCGAGCTGGTGGCCAAGATCAAGATGTTTGAAGATCTTCCCAAGGACACCATAAAAAACACGAGCGTCAGGTTCCAGAGCTGTCTTGAGGCCATGGTAGAAGTTGAGTAAATTGTTATCTCCCAGCCATAATGTAGTTGGAGTTTTTTGAATTTTACGAATACTTTTGCTTGTGGATGGGATATATTTTGTTGTGTCTAGGGAGAATCGTTATTATAGGGAGAGTCAATATTAATAACACATGCTCTAGTTCATTTCACTCCTTTTGTTATTAGTCAGTTGGTTAAGTGTCCATCCAACATAATGATACTCCCCAGACACTGCAGAATTTGTTTCAATGCATAAATTCGCATAAAAGAGTCTTGCAAACCAAATGCAAAAACGATGTGTGTGTGTGTGTGTGTGTGTCTTTATATATAGAGGAGAAAGAGAGGGAGATCGAAGAGAGATGGAGAGGGAAGGTAGAAAGACAGACAAATATAAATATTGCTTTATATCATCATCAACAGTGAAGGCGCATGGCTCAGTGGTTAGAGCGTCTAGCTTATGATCGTGAGGTTGTGAGTTAGAATCCCGGACCGGGCTGTGTGTTGTGTTCTTGAGCAAGACACTTTATTTCACGTTGCTCCAGTTCACTCAGTTGTAGAAATGAGTTGCGACATCACTGGTGCCAAGCTGTATCAGCCTTGGCCTTTCCCTTGGATAACACTGGTGGCGTGGAGAGGGGAGGCTGGTAAGCATGGGTGACTGCTGGTCTTCCATAAACAACCTTGCCCAGACTTGTGCCTGGGAGGGTAAATTTCTAGGAGCAATCCCATGGTCAGTCATGACCGAAGGGGGTCTCAGCATCATCAACATCATCAACATCATCATCATCGTCATCATCGTCATTGTCATCATCATTTAACGTCCACGTTGACATAGGTCGGACAGTGTGAAAGATCTCTTGACCCCCAAGGACTGCACTCTGCTCCAGTGTCTGTTCCTGTCTACTATTTCATCATAGCCTTTCTGCTGCCTCATATTGTCAGACATCCCCTCCTTCCCCACTCAATCCTGGTCCCTCTACTCCACCCATTTGTACCTTAAAAGTCTGCCCAGACACCACATAACCTTTATATTTCTTTGCTTTCCAGCTCCACCAGATCATTCCAACTTTCTTTTCAAAAATGGGAGCAGACCTGCAGCTTCTGTACAGCAACAGCCCTGTTCTGCTCTGGCCCCATCTCTCATAGTTTTACCACTCTTGTAGCTTAACATAAACTCATTCCTATAGCCACCGGCATGGCTGTGTAGTTAGAAGCTTGCTTCCCAACCACATGGCTCTGATTTCAGACCCACTGTATGACAACTTCAGCAAGTGTCTTCTACAATAGCCTGAAGCCGACCAAAGCCTTATGAATGTATTTGGTAGATGGAAACTGAAAGAAGCCCATCATATATATTTTCATTTTTCCTTTTATCTAGTTTCAGCTCATAAGCTGTGGCCATGCTGGGGGGATGTTTCTATGTGGCCTGCTTGTTTGTTGCACCTTGTTTACCATTTTGTCTTTGTTCTTTTGCCACGTCATGTACCCAGTTATGTATCTATATGTACATGTAGATGAACGTATATACATACATGTACATATATATGCATATACTCATATATTGTTTATA
>NC_069003.1:23257704-23258266 GCF_001194135.2 Octopus bimaculoides
ATATATGTAGAAGGTTGAAAAGGAACACATGAGTTGATATATATGTATATATGAAAAAAAAGTCAAGGTAGAAAATGCAAAAATAATTTTATAAAGAACATTTCAGTACCTGTTTCGGTCATTGAGACTTTTTCAACTGTAAGTATGGAAAACAATTAAATTCTGGAGAAAATTACATGAAAAGTTTTTTTAAAAGAATATTTGCATAGTATTCAAACACAAGGGGCATTTCCTTGTTTCTGCCTGTCACTGTCTCTCTTGTTTACTCTTGTGGGTTCGAAGTCATTGAGTATCCACAACGCCCTCGAACCCACAAGAGTAAACAAGAGAGACAGCGACAGACAGAAACAAGGAAAATGCCCCTTGTGTTTGAATATTATGCAAATATACTCTTAGAAAGCTTTTCATTTAATTTTTCCAAAATATGATTGTTTTCCATACTTACAGTTGAAAAAGTCTCAATGACCGAAACCGGTACTGAAATGTTTTTATAAAATTATTTTAGCATTTTCTACCTTGACTTTTTTTTCCTTATACATATATATACTCTTTTACTCTTTTA
>NC_069003.1:23264240-23266254 GCF_001194135.2 Octopus bimaculoides
TGTATGTATATGCATATATGTATGCGTTTGTGTGTGGGAATAGATGTGTGTATGTATCTATATGTATATGAGAAAAATCATGTATATACATGCATATATTTGTGTATGTGTGTATGTGTTTTGTATACATATATACATGTATGTGCACTATAGTCTGGCCAAAACTTCGAAGTCACAGTCAACACTATTGTTACAAAAGAATAATATGTACTCTATAGGAAGTACTGAATAACTCCTCAATGTTAATTTTTTTTTTATTAGCAATTGGAATATATGTTTGTGTGTATTTGTCGATATGTGTGTGTGTGTGTGTTTGTGTGTACATATAAATACATGTCGATATATACAGAGAGAAAGATAATACATATATATATACACGGATATATATATATATGTATATATATATATATATATATATATATATATATATATATATATATATATATATATATGCATATATGTGTAGATATATATCTATATATCTATATCTATCTATCTATCTAAATATATGTGTGTATGTATGTATACACACTCATTCACACAGACACATCTATATATATATATATATATATATATATATATATATATATATATATATATGTATACACACACACCACAGCACCACTGCCGGCCAGAATGTGCTTACCATTATTTTTCCTTTTGAATAATGCCATCCCACTGGCCAGGTGAGCAGGCCAGCATTCCCCATGGCTAGAAATCTATTCCGTCGCAGAGTTGCCCATTTACAACTGAGTGTACTGGAGCAGTGTGAAATGAAGAGTTTTGTTCAAGAACACAACACACTACCCGATCTAGGAACTGAAACCATGATCAAGTGAACAAAAGTGCAACAGTCTATACACTAGGCCACATGTCTTCACATTATATATATAAATATATACATGTGTGTGTGTGTGTATATATATATATATATATATATATTCTTATATATACATATAAATACATATATATATATTTGTATATACATTTTTATATATATGCAGAAATGTGTATACATACATATATATATATATATATATATATATATATATATATATATATATATATATATATATATATATATATATATATATATATATATATATATATATTTATATATTTGTGTGTGTGTGTATTTGTATTATGTATATAATATATATGATGAACATATACATACATGCATATATATATATGTATGAATGTATGTATGTATGTATGTATACACATATATTTTCATATATATATAAATACATATATATACAGGGTGCTATGGATAAATTGTCGCCTTATTATGTTTTTAATTTAGTGTATGCACATTGTTTTTGATTTTGTCAATTACACAGTATCGTAGGGTCAGTTGGGCGCCACCTGTGAAAAATACAGCATTATGATGCAATTTACTCTGCCAGAAATTTAGAAAAGACATGCTGCACTGTTTGGAATTCATGCCAGAAGCTCCATTATGAACATTTCAGAGTGTTTGGGTGTCAATCTGAGGACAGTACAGATGATTCAAAAAGACCTGAATGAGTCTAATGGTGATTATGAAGGGAAGACAGCTTGGAAAACTCACCTTGATCGTTCTGATAAGAAAAATACTCCAGGGACTCAGGAGTGTCTGAGTTTCTTACCAGGCAGGTTGTGTATGAAGATATTCGGTATTCCTCATACAAGATGAGAAAGGGCCAATTTTTACCCCAAGCCATCAAGGACAAGAGGATAAACCATGCTATGAAGCTTTTGAACAAACTCAAGCATCCCTCGTACCAAACATGATTTGGTTTTTCTCAGACGAGAAAAATTTCTGTCAGGATCAAATGGTGAACACACAGAACAACCGTTGGCTTGCTGTGTCCCCAAAACATGTACTGAGAGTGATAAAAATCAAACATCCAGTCAACATCATGGTGTTTGGAATGATCATTAGTGATGGTCACGTTATACCTCTATTCATCTTCCCACACAGCCTAAAACTCAACATGGAGGCCTACATCAAGTGTCTGAAGGGTGGCTT
>NC_069003.1:23269859-23274622 GCF_001194135.2 Octopus bimaculoides
CACACACACACACACACACACACACACACACACACAGAATCGTTAGCACGCCAGGCGAAATGCTTAGAGGTATTTCGTCTGCCGTTGCGTTCTGAGTTCAAATTCCGCCGAGGCCGACTTTGCCTTTCATCCTTTCGGGGTCGATAAATAAAGTACCAGTTACGCACGGGAGTCGGTGTAATCGACTTGGTCCCTTTGTCTGTCCTTGTTTGTCCCCTCTATGTTTAACCCCTTGTGGGCAATAAAGAAATAAAACACATACATATATATATATTTATATATATATGTATGTATGTATATATAAATATACATGAATATATATATATTCATATAAATAAGGGTAAGATCGATATTTAAATATCGATTTTATCGAGTGACCAGCATGGGAATAAAAACCATCAAAGGTAATAATTATTTGAAATCATAATTTAGGGTATCTAAGAGATACCACCACGATGGAAATAGCAGTCAAAGCTTGACTCTAAAACCATAATAAATGCTCATATATACATTTATATTTATATAGATTGATAGATACATAGATATATACATATCTACATATATACATATATGCATACATACACCCCCACACACATGCATACATGTATGCATATATATATATATATATATATATATATATACATATAAAAAATAAGTAAGTAACAATTGAAGGATAGGTGCCTGAAGTTTAAGTACCTTATTCAACTGAAACTTGTTTATATTGCATACACACGCAGACACACACACACACATACACACATACATACACACACACACACACACACATATACACACATGCACATATATGTATAGGTATATATGGTACTGGTGTGGTTGTGCAGAAAGAAGCTTGAAGGTTGTATTGTGCCAGGTTATACTCTCATGGCAACATGTAGAAAAAGCTTTACGTTGCTTATTTAGTAATTGTGGTGAATTATGTATTAATATTTGGAGGGCTTCTTTTAGGCATAGTCCTCAAGTGGATTGCTGGCTTTGGCATGGGACCCCAGAATCTATTATGGCCCAAGATATCCTTTGTGATATCTTTCTATTTATTAGGTAGAATTGCTATGCTCCTCATACTTAAATGAATTTATATGTATAGAATATATCTGCTTAAAATTAATAGTAGACCCATTAGAGTAGTTAGTTGAATAGTGCAATATGTTGTGGACCGTGCATTTGTATACTATGTTAAACCTTTTGCATTGGGTTTGCAATGGGCATTTGTTTGTGGATCAGCAGTTGTAGCTATCTGTCCTGCGTGGGTTATTGGTGGAAAGGGAAGATGCAGTACTATTTATAAAGAAATTAAAATTAGGGGTGTTATTATGGGATTGGTTCATCTCATTGTATTGTTGCTATTATTATTATTGTTATTGTTGTTGTTGTTGTTTTTGTTATTATTATTATTATTATTATTATTATTATTATTATTATTATTATTATTATCACTATTATTATTATTATTATCACTATTATTGTTATTAATTGTAGTACTGGTATTATTATTATTATTAATAATAATAATATTAGTAGTAGTAGTGGTGGTGATGGTGGAGGTAGTGGTGGTGGCAGTGGTAGTGGTTGTATTAGAATTATTAACACTATATACATATATATGAAAAGAGATGACAAAGGAATAAAAAAACTTTATGGAACATATTTGCAAAAATGGTTGCTTCAAGTTCACATTTTTGATTTCATTTCCAGTTCTTGTAGTAACATTATAAACATCTTAATAAGGTGGTGAGCTGGCAGAATTGTTACCATGCCGGGCAAAATGCTCTGTGGCATTTCATCTGTCTTAACATTCTGAGTTCAAATTCTGCCAAAGTTGGCTTTGCCTTTCATCCTTTCAAAGTTGATAAAATAAATACACGTTTTAGTACTGGGGTCAATGTAATCAATTTGTCCCCTTCCTTGAAATTACAGGCCCTGTGCCAAAATTTGAAACCAATATTATAAACGTCTTAAACGTCATATTAGTAAATGGGTATACTCATTATATTCTGATAAAGATGCTTTTACAGGAATAGCTGGATATTATAATGAGGCTCTAAAGAATAGTGGGTTCTCCAATGAGATTAGATACATAAAAACCACTGGGAACACACAGCATAGGAATAGGAATAGGAAAAGAGACATTATTTGGTATAACCCAGTATTTAAGCAAGCAGTAAACCCTTATTAGTTTTACCATCATGGCATAAGTATAGTGCCATATTGAATAGGAACTGTGTTAAGGTTAGTTATTCAGCTTGTTGGAATTTCAGAATATCAGAAGTTACAATGCTGCAAAGCTGACTGGATGAGTGATGCAAAGAGTTAGCCAACAAAGATCATGCTACTATAGAATCCATGAAAAATTCCCACTAGACAGTAACTGTCTGGCAAAACTGATAGTAAACAGTGACAAGGTTCAATCAAGCAGTAAAGATGAATGTAAAATATATATTACGGCAACAAAAATCACATTCAAAAACTTATTGTACAAGCTCAAACATTCATAACATTCATTTAAAATGTTCTGATATAAAATGTGCTATGGCTTTGTCAAAGTTTATAGGGCTCTTGCATAAGGCAAGTTCTCATGAAATCAAAATTTCCCAGTCAATTGTAGATTTGTTGGCACTCCGTCGCTTACGACGTTGAGGGTTCCAATTGATCTGATCAACGGAACAGCCTGCTCGTGAAATTAACGTGCAAGTGGTTGAGCACTCCACAGACACGTGTACCCTTAACGTAGTTCTCGGGGATATTCAGCGTGACACAGTGTGACAAGGCTGACCCTTTGAAATACAGATACAGCAGAAACAGGAAGAAAAAGTGAGAGAAAGTTGTGGTGGAAGAGTACAGCAGGGTTTGCCACCATCCCCTGCCGGAGCCTCGGAGAGCTTTAGGTGTTTTCGCTCAATAAACACTCACAACGCCTGGTCTGGGAATCGAAACCGAGATCCTATGACCGTGAGTCAGCTGCCCTAACCACTGGGCTATTGTGCCTCCACCAATTGTAGATAATGCCCAACTATACAGGAATGGGAGCTTCAAATTAAAAATGCAGTGTGACCTTTGTTTGAGCAAAACATTGAGAATTTTGACTCAAGTTAGTTACAGTCTGGGCAAGAGAACTGAACTGTTGGTGCCTTGTATGCATGTGGTTTGGTATCATTTATATAAATACTAGCCTCATTGAATTTCGTTGTGGTTCAGAAAAAATTGTTAGTTTTGATATGTTTAATTAATATGTTTTATTAATATATATTTTAATGTGAGTGGGTACATGCCTTTGTGTGCATATGTGTATATGTATGCACGCAGATATAATTCTGTGTATATATGTGTCTGTATGAGTGTACATGTGTGTATATGTATGTGTCTGGTTGGGTGCATGGAAAAATGAGCATGTACATACACATTCATTGTTTTTAAAAACATTAATAAAAAATATTACTTGAAAGGATTACTTTAAAACATCACTTAAATAACAAAGCAATTCTATAACTTTAAGCATATGGAAATTAAGAGGTTTATAACATTACCATGAAAACCAGAAATGAAATAAAAAACATGAGCTTGAAGCAACAGTTTTTTCATAAGACATTCACAAAGGATATTAAACAAAACAGCATAAGGATAAGCAGTTTTTGTTTTTTTAAACTTTCATTTCATATTTGAGAAAAATATTCAAACAGTGAATATTTCAAAAGGAAAACCAGCTTGGTTTACCAGCTGATGATCAGAATTGAGTAACACAGAATACTGGAGATGAGCCTTTCAGTGATAATATATTTTACACACACACGCACGCACGCACGCACGCACGCAGAGTCATAAATGACAGAGAAATAGTTTGATGAAATGTTTTATTTAACAATACGTTTTATTAATATATATTTTAATGTGAGTGGGTACATGCCTTTGTGTGCATATGTGTGTATATGCATATGTGTATATGTATGCATGCAGATATAATTTTGTGTATATATGTGTCTGAATGAGTGTGCATGCGTGTATATGTACGTGTCTGCTTGGGTGCATAGATAAATGAGCATGCACATACACACTCATTGTTTTTAAAAACATTAATAAAAAGTATTGGGCAAGTGTCTCCTACTATAGCCTTGGGCCGACCAAAACCTTGTGAGTGGATTTGGTAGACGGAAACTGAAAGAAGCCCGTCGTATATATGTATATATATGTGTGTGTCTGTGTTTGTCCCCCCAACATCGCTTGACAACCGATGCTGGTGTGTTTACATCCCCGTAACTTAGTGGTTCAGCAGAAGAGACCGATAGAATAAGTACCAGGCTTCTAAAGAATAAGTCCTGGGGTTGAGTTGCTCGATTAAAGGCGGTGCTCCAGCATGGCCGCAGTCAAATGACTGAAACAAGTAAGAGTAAGAGTAAGAGAATAAGAAAATTTTAATTTCATGACAAATTGTTTCAAAACTTAAGAACATGTAAACAATTTATATTATCATATTTAATGATAAATAAATTACTTACATGTCAACATTAATGCAAAATGCAAAAAATCTTTCAAAATAATGCAGAATTTAAGCTGTGTCTTCGGATGAAAGAAAGTCTCTGTCAGTTATGACTTTATACATATTTTATAGTTTTCTCTTATATCATACTATATATATTTTATATGGTTTGTAGTACTATACATTAAGGAGGTCTTTTGTATGAGTACTACTGGATTACTTGAATCCATATATTGTGACTCAAATATATATATCTATATATATATATTTATAT
>NC_069003.1:23274632-23278878 GCF_001194135.2 Octopus bimaculoides
TTTATATCTATCTATCAAAATACACACACACACACACACACACACACACACAGGGGGAGAGAGAGAGGAGCCACCGTGAATGGTGGCATATAAAAGGCACCTGTGCTGATGAGACATTAAAGGTCCCTGAGCTGGTCACACATTAAAGGCAACTGTGCCCTGGACATGTAAAAGACACCCAGTACACTCTATGGAGTGTTTAGTGGTTGGTGTTAGGAAGGGTATCCAGCTGTAGAAATCAAGCCAAAACACATTACTGGAGCATTGTACAGCTCTCTGATATACAAATTGTAGTCAAACTGTCTAATCCACGTCATGGAAAACATGATGATGACGATGATGTGTGTGTGTGTATACATGCATACACACACACACAGACGCAATACATACACCATTGTTCCCTCCCTCCTACCTCATTATTATATGAAGGGCAAGATCTCCAGTGTTTGTACTCCTCATCATAACTGAACTTAATAAACTTCTCTCTGTAATATCTACACAACCTGTAATTTCCTGAACTGATTCTCTAGAAACCAACTCCTAACCAAAACAACCTTGTATATATATTTGTCTGTATGAGTGTGCATGTGTGTATCTCTCCACAATATACATCTGCATCATACATGGCAACATCTCAATCACCTCAATATATATCGTTGCTAGATCACTGCAACCCTATGCTAATCAATAAGGTATATATCTTCTAATAAATCCCCCCAAAATTTTGTCTTTTGCTCTCAACATGTTCCTTTTAATTTTTGTTTTTTTGCTCACGCTTTGATTTTATTTGTTTTTATTTGAGTGTGAGACCAGAATATTTGAGTGTGAGACCAGAATATTTGAGTGTGAGACCAGAATAGTGAGCTTTAGGAAAGCAGACATTCTCATGAAAGTATTCTCATTAAATATTCCAACAAGAAGGGGAGGAATGATTCACCGATCAGCTACAAAGAATAATACATTTTGAATGTTCAGGAACCGTAAGCGTATGTAAATGTTTGAGATTGGCTATTATTATAATATTTTTATAAATTATTTCTTGTTACCATTTACCCTTCTAGCAGTAACATCTCTGCAACATTTATATCACATAACAAATGGAAGCCATATTAAGACAATAAAGTGAACCCTGAACAAACTTGATGCAGTTCATAGTTACCACATTGCACCAGCAGAAAGAAACAACATTTATTTCTTTATTGCCTACTGGGGGCTAAACATAGAGAGGACAAACAAGGATAGACAAGGGGATTAAGTCGATTACATCGACTCCAGTGATTAACTGGTACTTATTTAATCGACCCCAAAAGGATAAAAGGCAAAGTCGACCTCAGCAGAATTTGAGCTCAGAACATAACGGTAGACAAAATACTGCTAGGATTTTCGCCCGGCATGCTAACGTTTCTTATTTCTTTATTACCCACAAGGGACTGAACATAGAAGGGACAAACAAGGATAGACAAAGGAATTAAGTCAATTACATTGACCCCAGTGCGTAACTGGTACTTAATTTTCATCAACCCTGAAAGGATGAAAGGCAAAGTTGACCTTGACGGAATTTGAACTCAGAACATAACAGCAGATGAAATACCGCTAGGCATTTTGCCTGGCATGCTAGCGTTTCTGCCAGCTCGCCGCCTTTTAGAAAGAAACATTAATATTCAACAGACAAAAGCTGGGCAAAATACTTAGCAGTAGTTCATCTGTCTTTATGTTTTGATTTTAATTTCAGCCAAGATCGACATTGCTTTTCATCCTTTCAGGGTCGATGAATTAAGTACCAGTTCACTATTGGAGTCAATGTAATTGACCTAAATCCTTTCAGCGAAATTCCAGTATTCTACAAACAAGACATTAGATCAACACATTAGATTCTACAAACAAGACATTAGATCCAACATTAACTGTGATGGGTCCCCAAACTAGATAAAACAAAGCACTATATATAACCACAGGTTGTACACATGCCACAACCATATTCCACATACAACAATAAGGGTAAAGACCCCCTCTGATTACAAATTACTATGAGATTGCACCTAGAAAGTTTCCCTCTGAGGCACAAGTCCAGGCAAGGTTTTGTCTAAGGGAAAGGCAAAGGCTGATACAGCTTGGTACCAGTGACGTCTCTACTCATTTCTACAGCAGAGTAAACTGGAGCAACATGAAATAAAGTGTCTTGCTCAAGAACACAACACACAATCCAGTCCAGGAATTGAACTCACGACCACATGATTGTAAGCTGAATGCTCTAACCATTGAGCTATACACCTTCACATACAGCAACATGCATAAAACACTAAAATTATTCAAATGAAGAACAAAGTCTGTTGATTGCAACAAGCTTTGCATAACACACTCCCTGGAAACTTGCAAATATGTCTTCAACATACTAAAGCACCATCTTTAAAATACTTTTCCCTCGATTTGATCCAAACCCAAAGCTAGAAATAGTTAACAATAAATGTTGTAGTAGTTGTATGCTGTCAACTTAATGTGACAGTCCCCTGAAAGGAATAATACTACTGTTGGTTTGACCTAGAAAGCTGCACCGCTTCCTGTTGGTCTTGACACATTTTCTGTGTCCTTATGTTTATAAGGGGGAGACAGGAATAAAAATAATAATTCTTTTCTACTAAAGACACAAGGCCTGAAATTTAGAGGACCCCATTGCCCAACTGGTACTTATTTTTATTGACTCCAAAAGAATGAAAGGCACATAAGGACACAGAAAATGTGTCAAGGCTGACAGGAAGTGGTGCAGCTTCCTAGGTCTAACCAACAGTAGTATTAGTCCCTTCAGGGGACTGTCACATTAAGTTGACAGCATACAACTACTTCATCGTATCACTACTGCATAAATCTCTCTGAGAGATTTACAAATGTGTTATTTCTAAATAAATGATGTGCTAAGATAAGCAGCACAAGTAAAACAGACAATAACCAAGGTAGGGATGCATGCCACTACATCATGCTAGTGATTTAGGGGAACAACAATACCCAATCTTTTTCTCTCTCTTTCTCTTGCTCCCCTTTTTGCTCTCTCTCACTCTGTCTATTTGTTGTTTTCTTTCTTTCTCGCTCTCCCCCTCTCCCTCTCTCCTTTTCATGCTGACTATGCATTACTTACCTAAACTATGACCACCACCCTTATACAAATACTCCACCTACCAGAAATAGCAGCCAAATCTCCAGCAAGTTATTCACTACCATTTCCCAAAAAAAAAAAAAAAAAAGATGGGAGGATGCATAGCAATAGTCACAACAACAAGAATAAGAATAATAACAGTAACAACAACAACAACAATAGTAACTACAAAAAAGAATTACAAGACAGCAAAAACAACAACAACAACAAAAACAACAACAATAGTAATTATAGTTGTTGTATGAATTCCAACAGACAATAAGATATTTCCGACTGAAATGGAGAAATTATCCGGATATAAAGGATCTGGAAATAGAAATAAACAGCGGTGGGAGTAATGTGGATAGAGAAAACAATCTGTGAAATAATTGGTATCTTGGGAATAATTCTAAAAACATGCAGACATTATTACTGGGCCCTGCACATACACAAAAAACATCTCTCTTTCTCTCTTTCTCTATGCGTGTGTATAATACATATATATATATATATATATATATATATATATATATATATATATATAGAGATACATACATATATATATATATTTATATATGTATATATATTATTCTTTTACAAAAATGTTGTTGACAGTGACTTTGAAATTTTGGCCAGCTAAGCCATTGTCGAACTGTCATACAAAAGTATAGAGTAACCCATCAGATTAATATGAAATTGTTTTTATGATAATGTAAAAGGCGCAGGAGTGGCTGTGTGGTAAGTAACTTGCTTACCAGCCACATGGTTCCGGGTTCAGTCCCACTGCGTGGCACCTTGGGCAAGTGTCTTCTATATAGCCTCGGGCCGACCAAAACCTCGTGAGTGGATTTGGTAGACGGAAACTGAAAGAAGCCCGTCTGTGTGTGTGTATGCTTGTGTGTTTGTGTTTGTCTCCCCAACATCGCTTGACAACTGATGCTGGTGTATCTACGTCCCCGTAACTTAGCGGTTCGGTAAAAGAGACCGATAGAATAAGTACTAGGCTTACAAAGAATAAGTCCTGGGGTCGATTTGCTCGACTAAAGCCGGTGCTCCAGCATGGCCACAGTCAAATGACTGAAACAAGTAAAAGAGTAATATATATATATATATATATAT
>NC_069003.1:23279711-23281816 GCF_001194135.2 Octopus bimaculoides
ATAAATATATATATATATACACATATATAAATATATATATATATATATATACATATATAAATATATATATATGTATGTATGTATATGTATACACATACACATACATGCACACATACACATACATGCACACACATACGCACATATGCACACCCATACAAACATACATACACACACATATGCACATGCATATATGCAACACCCATCATACAAGCAAAAACATCACTAGTTACTAGTACCAACAGAATTTACTCTTGTAAAATTGACAACCAATGATCAAAGATGTTCCAACCATGTTTTGTATATCAAGGACAAGGTTCTTCACTGAATCTTTCAACATTGATGGCAGTGTATGAATTTAATGAGGTTTGGCTTCTATTTCTAACAAGTCAAGAACTGTGTGAAAGATTCCTTGTTGATTTGTGTATATCTGTGTGTGTGTGTGTGCGTGCGTATGAATGTACTGATGTATGTGTATGTGTGCATATGTGTATCTGTGTGTGTCTGTGTAAAGTGTATCTGTGTGTGTCTGTGTAAAGTGTATCTATGTGTGTCTGTGTAAAGTGTATCTGTGTGTGTCTGTGTAAAGCTATGACAAATATATTAATCAGCTAATTAGGTCTTCTTTCTTTTTTGAATATGTGGAACTTCTGTTGGAAGATAACAGTCACACTTAGATTTTCCTTCTCCAGTATGGAACCCATTCTTGTCCAGAATATCACTCTACTGGAAGATATTCAGAGATGTACAATGAGTCACCATATTTTGAATATATTCTTTTCTACTCTAGCCACAAGACTGGAAATTTTGGGGGAGGGGGCCAGTCGATTAGATCAGGGGTTTTCAAACTGTGGTCCCCGGACCGTAGAGGGTCCGCAAGGACAAAACAGGGTGTCCGTGGACAGCAAATACTTTTTATGGGCAATTTGATTTTATGTTTTTTAATCGAAATCTTTTAATTGACAATAAACCTATTTGTTAAATACTGATAAATAAATAAATGTAAAAATATATGATATTTTAAGGAAATATTTATGTATAAATTTCATAAGCATTTATAAGGGGGTCCCTAAGGTAAAGCCTGAAATATAAAGGGGTCAGCAAGTCAAAAAGTTTGAAAACCTCTGGATTAGATCAATCACAGTAAACAACTACAACTTAATTTATTGATCCCGAAACGATGAAAGACCGAGTCAACCTCAGCAGAATTTGAACTCAGAATGTAAAGACTGATGAAACACCACTGAGCATTTCGCCCGGCGTGCTAACGTTTCTGCCAGCGCACTGTCTTAATATTTTGAATATATTGCTTCTCTTGGCATAGGCACACTAAACTTTGATGATTAGCAGTTGATTTGGTAGAATCCCACGAAATTATCCACCATCTTTCAAACAACGACTTCCATCACCTTTTAGAATTCTTCCACCTAAAAGGCGAGGAGCTAGCAGAATCATTAGCACACCAGGTGAAATGCTTAACATCATTTCATCTGTCTTTACATTCTAAGTTCAAATTCCATCGAGGTCAACTTTCTCTTTCATCCTTTCAAGGTCATTAAAACGAGTACTAGTTGAGCTTCATAAACTGGGTGGGGTGATAAATTTAGTACCAGTCAGGCACTGGGGTTGATATAATTGACTAGCCTCCACCCACAAAACTTTAGGTCTTGTGCCTTTAGTAGAAAGGATAATTATTATTATTATTATTATTATTATTATTATTATTATTATTATTATTATTATTATTATTATTATTAAAGCAGTGTTCTGGCAGAATCATTAGCACACCAGGCAAAATGCTATATGGCATTTCATTTGTCCTTTAAGTTTTGAGTTCAAATTCTGCTGATGTTGACTTTGCCTTTCATCCTTTAAGGGTCGATAAAATAAGTACCAATTGATTACTGGGGTAATGTAATCAACTTATCCACTCCCCCATAATTGCTGACCCTGTGCCAAAATTTGAAATCATCATCATTATTATTATTATTATTATTATTATCATTATGATTATTATTATTATTATTATTATTATTGAGTAAGAGAGCAGTGCATGCCATCAAAGTAACACAGGGGTAAAATATACGAAGCCCATTATGCCCATCATG
>NC_069003.1:23283313-23283901 GCF_001194135.2 Octopus bimaculoides
TGTCTCTGCATGCATATATGTGTGTGTGTGTGCATGGATATGTATGTACGTGTATGGAATGTATATGCATATGTATAAAGATATATATATATATATATATATATATATACATAACATACATACACACACACATATATGTACATAGTTACATACCCACACACACACACACACATAATATATAAATGTGTGTGTGTGTGTGTGCTTATGATAAAAGGCAAAGCTGGCCTGATGAGGGCAGATCATTGATGAAGTCTTGAATAACAGCAAAAGGACTCTGACAAACCAGCTGATTAATTGATTGATTATCAAAGGATTGATCAAGCAATAGATAATTGGTTAACTAGTTGACTGCCAATAATTAAAAGAAGTGAAAAATAACCAGTGCATGTGTTTCATATTGGCAATACGACCCTCCCAAGATGTGACAATATATATATATATATATATATATATATACATTATATACATGTGTGTGTGTGTGTGTGGGTGTGTGTGTGTGTGTGTATGTGTGCATAGATAGTTAGATAGATAGATTGATAGACAGATAGATTCACAAATTCAGACAAACAGGAACTTCAAAAACATATA
>NC_069003.1:23286052-23290362 GCF_001194135.2 Octopus bimaculoides
ATATATCTATATATATACGACGGACTTCTTTCAGTTTCCGTCTACCAAATCCACTCACAAGGCTTTGGTCGGCCCGGGGCTATAGTAGAAGACACTTGCCCAAGGTGCCGCGCAGTGGGGATGAACCTGGAACCATGTGATTGGTAACCTAGCTACCTACCACACAGCCACTCCTGCACCTATGTATATATATATTTATGCATACAGCGATATATAATGGACAGTTGATAATTCACTCTATTACAACTGAATTACTTGCCGTGTATAGTCAGTCCTTCATACAATCTCTGTGTTGCCTGGACGTCTAGTTCTACTCTACTTTGTTTATGAAACCACTTCCAAATTATTACCACACGCACACACACACCAACACACACACAACCACACATATACATGCAAGCACAGGAACATTTGTGTATGTGTATAGTAAATAGATGCACATGAACGTAGTAAATAGCGTCTTAATTCATCTAATTATGCTCTTTATTCTTTGAGAGCGCTCCACAATTTAAATAATAAATTGAGCTTTGACCATTGTTTATGTAAAATGAATAAATGATAAGAATATATTTCATATATACCCATTTACAGAAAATATATACACCCATTAATTTCATTTAATTTTCATAATGAATATATATATACCAATAAATTTCATATACACCCATTTAAAGAAAATATATACACCCATGAATTTCATTTATTCTCATATAATGAAAATAAACATATGTATATATGTATATACCAATAAATTTCATATATACCCATTTAAAGAAATATATACACCCATGAATTTCATTTATACTCATATAATGAAAATACATATATCTATACCCATAAATTCCATATATACCCATAAAAAGAAAATGTGCTTATTTACCTAAATGCAATCATCTGGGACATCAAGATGTTTCTGTCCTATTTACTGCTTTAGATAGTGCTCAAAGGGACAAGTTCCCACGAAGCCCTATTATTAACACTAGTGATTTGAAGGGGTTAAACATACAGCCACCAGAACATATAACAAAAACAATGTGAACCTAATTATATACAACATCGAAATCTTTAAAAAAGCTGTGGAAAAATGCAAGCAGATATATAACTATGCTTTCTCTTGAGTATATTTGAGAGTGCCAAATATACTCAAGGGAAGACATATTTAGATTTGTGGTGAAGGTAGCAGCCTGTCTAAACTTCCAAAGATGATGCCCTATTGTTCTCTCAACAAGTGTTTAATGAATTGTTATATGTTGTCTAATTTATTGATATTTATTAATTAATGAGAACACATAAGAATTCTATTCAGACAAATATGTAAGTTGAATTTGGTGAAACTTTAAATTGTAGAATTAATTTGATATAATTAACTTTAACAATTCTCTTTGTGGATACATCTGAAATATATAACCCTTTCCATTCTAGGCACAAAGTATGAAATCTTGAGAGAGGGGGTTAAACTGATTAGATCGACTCCCAGTGCTCAACTGGTACTTATTTTATTGACCTCAACAGCACTTGAACTCAGAACGTTAAGACAATTGAAATGCTGCTAAGTATTTCGCCAGCTTGCCACCTTCTGAAATATATAATGAACTACTACTACTACTACTACTACTACTACTACTACTACTACTACTACTACTACTACTACTACACACACACACACGTGCACATGCACACACATGTATATAAACATATATATTTATTAATTCATAAAAGAATATAAGGATAAAAAACACACTAATGCTTTTTATCTAGTAGTCAGCATGCTTTAAAAATTTATAAGCATTTAATGCATTCAATTAATAATAATGTACATATGTATATAATCATAGCACTGACATCTCATTTTAATAGATATATTTACCAAAATTACAGAAAAATATCTTGAAATACTAAAGAGTAAATTTATTCAATAAAATCGCCATTGGCTTCAACCATGGCCTCCAGACGACTTTGGAATCTCCTGCAACTCTTCTGGACGACCTCCTTGTTTAAGTTGGTGAATGATCCTGTAATCCTTGCCTTCAGTTCAACTTTGGTGTTACCAGGAGTTTTATTTGTCTCTCGCTCAACTGCACCCCACACATAGTAATCAAGGGGGGATGCAGTCTGGGGAGTTAGGTAGCCAGATGTTAGGAGTGATGTGGTCACAGAAATTGTCTGACAACCATGATTGTGTTCTCCTGCTTGTGTGGCTTGGTGCAGAGACTTGCTGCCAGATATAGGGTCTTCCAGCAGCCACGCTCTTGACCCAGGGCAGCACTACCTCCTCCAGGCACTTTATGTAGGCCTCTGTTGAGACTGAGGCTGTGTGGGAAGATGAAGGGAAGCATAATGTCGCCATCACCAGTGATCATTCCAAACACCATGATGTTGACTGCTTGTTTGATTTTTATCACTTTTGGTACATCTCCTTAGATTGCACTGTCCTCAGATTGGCACCCAAACACTCTAAAATGTTCGTATAGGAGCTTCCAGTGCAAATGCCAAGCAGTAGAGGATGTTGTTCCCAAATATCTGGCAGAGTAAATTGTGCCATGATGCTATTTTTCTCACATACAGTGCCCAACTGACCCTACTATACTATGTAGAGAACAAAATTAAAGACAAAAAATATAAAATGGCAACAATTTAACCATTGCACCCTGTAGTAGCAGCAGCAGTAACAGTAGTAGTAGTGGTAGTGGTGGTAGTGGTAGTGGTGGTAGTAGTAGTAGTAGTAGTAGCAGCAGCAATAGCAACAGCAGCAGCAGTAACATTAGTAGTAGTGGTAGTGGTGGTGGTGGTGGTGGTGGTAGTAGTAGTAGTAGTATGTATAATTAGAAGTCAATACACATAGACACACTCAAACATGCACACACAAGGAGACAGAGGTACACACATAAATACACACACACACACACACACACACACCCATTCTCATACATACACACACAAACATGAACACACAACCACATGAAAACACTTGAATACACAGAATACATACATGCAAATGTTCACACATGCATACATATGCATATGCATACACACACACACATACATACATACATACATACATACATATATACATACATGCATGCACACTGATACACACATGCACACAAACAAACAAACAAAAAGAGCGCAGCTCTGATAAGGGACAGAGTCAACAAATATTGAAGAGGTTGCATGAGGCAACAAAAATTTTAGAAAAAATGAATAAGTAAATGAGTGTAAATTCAACTGATGAGTGTGTTAATTAATGAGGCATTAAAACAGAATGACTCTCCCCAGATGCAATAAATTTATTATTATTGAGTGAGAGAGCAGTGCATGCCATCAAAGTAACACAGGGGTAAAATATACGAAGCCCATTATGCCCATCATGACTACCCGTCTGATAAAGGTACACCAGGCACATGCATCACAACCATATGTGCGCGACATGGTGATCTCATATCAAGATAAACAGCGCATGACCTCGCAGGTGGGGGCCCAGTTAGAATTTTCTTCAGATCGAGTAGCCCATCCCGTTCAAAAAGTCCCTGAATAAGGGTTCTTTAAGGATGTTGAGTAAAACACCCATGTTTCCAGAGGTGGATTATCCTAACTCCAAAGAAATCCTCTCAACTCATGGCTATGATGATCCCCGACTACTTCTGCTCATGATCAGAGACGCACATATCGTCAGCCACCAAGGGACATGCTCAACTGGTTACAGTCAAGCAACTGACAAGCAAATCTGTGGTATTGAGCAGAATATTTACTGTAGCCCATCTTTTATACTAAAACAAAACAATATTCATGATAGCACCTCCAATCAGTTAAGATCAGAAGCCATGAGAACCTCTGCCTGGTACTGCATCCGGGTATTTATTATTATTATTATTATTATCATTATTATTATTATTATTATTATTATTATTTGAAATAGTTTTGTTCATCCCCATACAAAGTAAAGTTTTGTAGGCTTCATATGGAAACCTAGCTCTTGTTTAAACCTGATGCAATAGGTTCCTGTAATGAACCTGTAATAGTTGCGTGTGGGTTGAATCAAACTGTTTTAATTAATAACATATGTAACTTCATTGTCTGTCATTACATTCTGAGTTCAAATTCTACCGAGGTCAACTTTGCCTTTCATCCTTTTGAGGTTGATAAATCAAGTACCAGTTGCATACTGGGATTGATATAATTGACTGGCCCTATCCCCCCTAAATTTTGGGCCTTGTGCCAAGAGTAGAAAAGAATATATGTAACTTCAACGAAATGTGTTGATTGCTTCTTTCATTTGTTTGCCAACTCACCTCACTCATGTTTATATATAT
>NC_069003.1:23291758-23292471 GCF_001194135.2 Octopus bimaculoides
GGTGTAGGTGGTGGTGTAGGTGGTGGAGGTGGTGGTGGTGGAGGTGGTGGTGGTGGAGGTGGTGGTAGTGTTGGGGATGTGTTAGAAAATTTGACAATGTGGGTAATTTAATGATGGTATATTAAATAAACCCTCAACACACACACATTAACATACCACACACATGTATACACACATACATTCAAATTCAATACATGCATACAAACACATATGCATGTTTGTATACACACATGTATACATACACACAATCATATATGCACAAATACATACACACACATATGCATACACAAACTAATATGCATACCACATATATGCACACATACATTCAAAAAGACACACAGACAAAATAAAATTCTTTATCTCTGTGTTTCAGTGAAAATTTATCAATGAAAGAATTTCAGTGAAATGTTGACTGGAGTCAATCGAGTGTGACATACTTGTGACCACTCATGTGGATTGGAATGTCTGGGTGTGTTTGTATATATGTTTGTATGTATGCATCTGTTAGAATGTGTAGGTATGCGTGCATGTGAGTATGTGCATGTGTGTATGTGTGTCTTGTCATATATGTGTGTGTGTATTTGTGTGTATTGTGTGTATACATATGCATGTGTGTATTGTATGTGTGTATTGTATGTGTGTATTGTGTGTATACACATACATATATCTATATCCATCTATCTATCTATCTATCTACTTATATATATATATAT
>NC_069003.1:23292571-23296102 GCF_001194135.2 Octopus bimaculoides
TATATATATATATATATATATATTTGTATGTAAACATATGTATATACATATGTATATATACATAACCATCTGTCTGTATATCTCTCTATCTGTATATATATGAGTGTGTGTGTGTGTGTGTGTGTGTGCACACAGTGCATGTGTGTGCATTTGTGTAAGTGTAGTGTTTGTGGTGATATATAGTTGTGTCAGGTATATAAACAATACAAGCTATAAAATCTTTCTCAGGGGAAATAACTGAAATGAGCCAATGGCATGAATTTGCTGAAGTAAGTTTAATGAGGTAATTTACTGAAGATTGTTTGTAAAAATAATTAATTTAAGTCTTCTCTTTCAGTTGAAGAAAGAAAGCTAAAACAATAATTGGGAGTAAATTTCAGAGATTAAGATCTTGAAATTATCTCTCCTTGTCTTTGACAAGTGTTTTTTTTTTTTTTTTTAAATAATTTTTTTTTTATCCTTTTTCAATTTAGGGAAATATTAATTGGAATGTTTTTTAAACAAAAAAATTGCTGCAAAGCTGCATGATAATTGTGTCAGATATAGCATGCAAACCATCATTTAACTTGCTTGATGCATGCATATTATTTCTATTCTTCTCTTCCATTTTAGAAATCCAATGTGCACATGTGCATTGCATGTTCATTACTTCTCTGTCCAGTTCCTACACAAAACTGTTTACAGATCACAACCGCCTAATAGACCTGAGGTCGTTAGGACAGCTTTGCCCTCTGATGGATGTGGAAAAATTGTATTCAGTACATCAGCCATTTAATTATCCCCATTCATGCCATTGGTCTATTTTATTTATCACTCTTTACTCATTTCTTATATTTTACTTGCTTCAGTCATTAGACTGTGGCCATGCTGGGGCACCACTGTCAAAACTTTTTTGTTGAATGAGTCAACCCAGTACTATTTTTTCATTATGATTGGTACTTAGTCTATTTGTCTCTTTTGCCAAACTACTAAGTTATAGGGACATAGACACACCAACACCAGTTGTCAAGTAGAGGCGGGAGACGAACACTGACACAAAGACACACACTAATATATATATATATATATATATATATATATATATATATATATATATATATGTGTGTGTGTGTGTGTGCAGTGGGCTTCTTTCACTTTCTGTCTCCAAATCCACTCAAAAGGCTTTGGGTAGCCTGAGGCTATAGTAGAACACACATGCCCCAGGTGCCATGCAGTGGGACTGAACCCCGTACCATGTGGTTGGGAAGCAAGCTTCTTACCATACAGTCACATATGTGCCATGTTTAACTATGCAAGCTATATTTTTCTCTTTTTGAAACCACTTTGTCAACTTCAAAAAGGCTTCAATTAATATTGATGAGATACAATAGAACCGAAACACGTTTGCTTTTTGTCCTCCTGGGAATCAAGATCAAACTTCTCTCTGTACATGTAAGTTAACTGTAAGAAACTACTTTATTTCTCCAAATTATCTCCCTTTGTCCTTGAGACTCACCAACAATTAATGAAACTTTATTTAAATTAAAATTTCCTTTGTCAATTCTATTGATTACACTAATTACTATACATTAAATGATTGAGGGACTGTACTCTAAAGGAACATCTGTGCTCTATATAATAGTCAAAACATTTCAAACAGCTGAATTATGCATATGTGTGTGGTGGTGGTGGTGGGGTCAAGTGTATCTGTTGTTTGTGTGTGTATTGTGTGTATGTGTACGTGTGTGTTGTGTGTGTGTACCAGTCTAGAGCAGTGCATCCATTTATGCTCATTTCTGTTACATTCATCAACACACATACATACACACATGTACTAGAAAGAAAAAAAGTGCATAGTGCACTTTATAAAGTGGTTGGCATTAGGAAGTGTATCCAGCCATAGAGACCATAGCAAAGCAGACTGTAGACCATCATGTAGTCTTTGGACCTGTTAGATCTGGTTAAGCCTGTTAGATCCAGTGCATGCCAGCATGGAAGCTGGACATTAAAAGAGCATGATGATGATAAGGATGATAATGATGATAATAATGATGATGTCATGGTGATGGTGATGACAATGATGCTACATGAAATAAAGCTCTCTATTGGTAGTTTATTAGTTGAATTTAAATCATGGAATATTTTACATAAATTTATTATTTCAAACACATCGGCTATATTATTATACAACTATAAAGATTTCTATCTTTTTATTTTAATTTTTTTTAAGATTTTAATTGCCTTAATTTCATTTATGGAATAACTCACTATGAAGTGAAACAATAGAAACAGACTCACAATAAAATGAAACAATGAACATACATGTACACAAACAGCCATACAATTTGACAGAGTCATTCCCCCTTCTCCTCTTCATCAACATCATTCTCATTTTACAGTCCTTCTTTCCATACTCGCATAAGCAAGACAAGTGCTGTTGGAACAGGTTTTCCTATGGTTGTGTGTTGTGTGTGTGGGGGGGGGGAAGCGAGAGAGAGAAAGAGTGAGAGACAACACGTGTGCATGTGTGCAAGTATGTATGTATGCAAGAGATATGGCATGTATGTATATCCTTTATATATATGTGTGCGTATAAGTATAGTGTGCGTTTTTGCGCTAGTGTAGTTTTATTTTACACATTGATGTCTGTATGAAGGAATATGTGAGTTCAAATTAGTTACAAACAATGCTCTATCTGGTTCTACTTTTCCCCTTTTTATCCTTTCATCTTGCCCCCTTTCTCTTCTCTCCTCTTGCTTTATCTTCTTTAAGTCATCAACACCCTATCTTGTATTCTACATTCCCACTATGGTGCCTTTGCGTTTTTTTTTGTTTTTTTCAGCTTTACAATCGTTGAGGAAAACTATTAATTACCTAAAGCCCCCCTATACATCTATACAGTTAACAAACTACACCTATTCTAACCTTGCTGAAGTTATTTTTAACCAAAGCACTAGTTTGATTACTTGGCCAATTCCTTTTTCCATTTCCATTTCAACTGCAGAAATGTAAAAAATGTTTTCCAGTTTATTTTGGTGAATTCATTATGGCAAAGGATTTCTAAGTGTCACATGACAATTACCTGATGAGAAAGAACACTAAATAATTATGAAGCACCTTAAAGTTACATAACATGCATTTCGTGCACCTTTTGAAACATGTGTTGTACATAACTACCTATTCCATTCCTTTTGTTCACAGATTTAATTATTGCATAATAAGCAACCATTGTTACTATATACTGGAGTTGTGTAGTACAGTCATCTTAGAATTTCTGTCTAGTCTCAATATGGGATAAAAATGTATTGGATACTTTGATTAAAAAAATTAATTAATTGATTATCATCTCCATATATATATTATTGATAACACCTAGAAGATGCTTTCCATTCACCAAAGTGAATGGAGCTTTGGAAAGGAGTAACTGATGTTATCAGGTGGTATCCAATAATCATCAGGTGTTTCAACTCTGAACTGGTGAATAATTATATATATATGTATGTATGTATGTATGTATATTATCTATCTATCTATCTATCTATCTATCTATAT
>NC_069003.1:23296493-23303480 GCF_001194135.2 Octopus bimaculoides
TGTGTGTGTGTGTGTGTGTGTGTGTGTGTGTGTGTGTGTGTATGTGGAGGCACATGGCTTAGTTTTTAGGGTGTCAGCACCATGAACGTAAGATTGTGGTTTTGATTCCTGGATTGGGCGACGCATTGTGTTCTTGAGCAAAACACTTCATTTCACATTGCTCCAGTCCACTCAGCTGGCAAAAATGAGTAACGCTATGATGGACTGGCGTCCTGTCCAGCTGGGGAACACATACGCCATTGAAACCGGGCCCATGAACCTGACTAGGCTTTAAAAGGGCGCATTTACTTATTATTTTATATATGTATATATATATATATATAGATTCAAGGCTTGAATATGGTACTTATGCGAAGGCACCCGAATATCACCCGAATATCTAGCCTGATAGACCCTGCTATGTCAAGATGGACTTATATATTCTTCCTCACATTTGGATTTTATGTATGCTCTCTCCCACTTGGTTTTAATATGTTGCCACATTTGTAATATGTCTTTTTTCTGCATTTTTTCGTGCAGCTGAAGATTGCTCTTCATATTGCATTTAAGGTAATGCTCACATTACTTAAATAAATTGAAGTAGCATGAAACGTGCGTACTGCAATCACTTTTGAAATCCGTGTTGCTTATTGTTTGATATATATATACATATATGTATATATATATATATATATATACCAAAGTAAGCACATAAATGTGAAACAAGGTGGAAAAACTGTACTCGAATACCGTAGGTAGAGTAATATACTTTATTAATACGGCTGCATAGACATCACAAAAACTGTTACTCAGAGTTTCACATTCCCATTCGTTGGACAGTTTTGGTTTGGAATCATCTATCTATCTATCTATCTATCTATATATATATATATATATATATATATATGATTATATAAAATAATAACAAGAACTTTGGATGGAAATTCGTAAAATGGATTTGTAAAAAACCCACTCTTTTTTCCAGTTTTACTGAGTGTCAAGCTAATAGATTCCATGTGTACATCCTCTTATTGTTTTGTTATTTGTTATTTTTAATGTTTGATTGTTAATGTTCATCTTTTAATGTTCAATTTGGTACTATATACATATATATATTTATATATATATATCTAATTATATATATGTGGTTATATATATATATTTTCATATATATTGTGTGTATGTGTGCATGAATATATCTTTAGTTATATATGTACATATATCTTTATACATATGTGTGTGTGTGTGTGTGTGTGTGTGTATGTGTATATGTATGTGTATGTGCAGATGTTTAGCATGTACAGTTAAGCTGAAAAACATGCGCTTGCATATACAGCAAACATACAGGTATTCGCACACACAAATTCACCCATCACAACCCCACACCAACCAAATCAATAACTCTGTAATATCAATCACTCAATATTGACAGAACAAAACATTATTGCATAGCCACCATGTTCATGTTTCTAAACATCATTTGTCATCAATCACATTTTCTCCCTCCCTCTTTCTACACTCTCTTTTCCCCTTTCTCCCTCTCCTTCTCTCCCTCTCCTTCTCTCCCTCTCCTTCTCTCCCTCTCTTTTTATACATACATACATACATACATATCCCTTTCTCATCCTCTCTCTCTCTCTCCTCACCTCTCTACCTCTGACACATCCACATATGCTTATCTGTTTTATTGTGGCGATAGTGGCAGTGGCTGTTGTTGAATATTAAGCATTCCTTGCCTGTGTTCTTTCTTCTTTTATATCAGAATTTGTCTGCATCATTTCAAGAAATAATCTAAAACTATCATCTCATCCTTTTGAAGAAGATGCAATATTTCTAAAGAATATTGGGAATTCTGGTGCCAGTTTTGTTTGGTTTTAAATTGATTTTGGGTTTATGAGAGAGGAAGGGTTGGGTACCATTTTAACTGAGAATTATATTTACATTTAAAAAAAAATTTATCTATCTTATATAAATCTAATAATTAATCACCATTTCAAATAAAAATTGATCTTTAATTGAAATTAGATTTGTAAAACATTTGAAATTGTTTCTGGATTCTAAAGTTTCAATTTAAATCTCAATTATCATTTGATGATTAATTTCAGTTTCCATATGTTTCACAGTTTTTAAAAATAGTTTTTGTTCGTTTTTCTGATATATCTTAGGTTATTTAGAAAAATAAATAAACTCTAGGGCTTCCTATATTGTTTAGTTAATCATATATGTTAACAAATGTTTTGAGAAGTTGATTTTGGTGGATCAAAAAATGAGAGTTTAGGATAAATGTCTTGTCGCCTTCCTGGCACGTGAAAAGACATTCGAGCGAGTTCGTTGCCAGTCCTGCTGGACTGGCTCCTGTGCAGGTGGCACGTAAAATACACCATTTTGAGCGTGGCCGTTGCTAGTACCCCTTGACTGGCCTTCGTGCCGGTGACACGTAAAAGCACCCACTACACTCTCTGAGTGGGTGGCGTTAGGAAGGGCATCCAGCTGTAGAAACTCTGCCAAATCAGATTGGAGCCTGGTGTAGCTATCTGGTTTCACCAGTCCTCAGTCAAATCATCCAACCCATGCTAGCATGGAAAGCGGACGTTAAACGATGATGATGATGATTGATGACATCAGTGAAGTAAACCAACCATGAGCAAGTGTAACTTAGGGCATCTTTTGCTTCCTCCCAAACTTTATCTTCCACTTTACTAAATTTGTCCAGTTTTATTTAGATGTGTGGTGATTTAACTCAGATTTATCTCACTTTTTGCTTGAGGAGTGTATACACAGGTGTATATGCTTCGTGCTATTTGCACCATCTAAAACAATCATAACAGTTTTCACATGCTGATGGGCCTCCATATAAACAGCAGCATGAGTAGGCACTCCACTGTTCTTTTGGTGCCAAGCAAACACAAGAGGAAGGTGAAAGCAGTTGAGAATTTTGGGTTTGAAGATAATGGTGAGGGAGTGAAAGAAAGTGGGGAGACATAGATGAGCTAGTGTTGTATTATGCTAGAGTGATATTGTGTTCAGTTGTCTTTGTTGAGTTCCGAATTTGTTCATATAGTGTACTGTTATTTCTGGTCTGATAGAAATGGAAGATGTGATGGGCACCAGTATTGAAGTAAATGTTTGTTGAAGTGCTTACATTTTTTAAAGATCTCAAATCTGGGTTTCACTATTTGAAGATATGCATGTTTATATACCACACAATGAGGTTTCGATGCTTGGCACAAAATATAGTTGATAACTTAAAGTTCAAATTTTAAACCGGTCAATGGAGAAAATAATTTACCACCATTCATATTATATTCCCTGGACTTTAGCATCATTGGTTTTGGTTGCATATAAAAGATGACAGTGCTGAAGAAACAGTTTTTATATAATGCTGTGAAACTAATAGTATACCATGAATAGTTACATTTTATGTATCTCTTCTTATATATTATATTCTCTCATTTATACTAAGTGCTTTAGTTTTGTTCCTGTTATCATCAACACCACATGTAAATATATATATATTCCTATATTGATCTCACAACCTTTTTATACTATCACACTGTTATAAATTAATCTCCAAGATAGCCAGACCATAACAAATTTGACATGTTGCTTATTTATTAGATGAGATTGGTGTAAGATGGGTCCAGATAGAATATATTGATCGAGTAATTGATGGTTTTCTATTCTCTTTAATAATAAGTAATGAATGTTTTAAGTCATGTATTTTATTATTATTGGCCTCTACCGAGAAACAGTACGATCACAGAAAGTTAACTGATCAAAAGACAAAATGTAACATGAACAGATACGTATATTGGCTGGTATGAAGGCCTGGATTTGTGAATTTGTTTGAAACATTTACTTGGCAACTTTCATATCATAGGTTTGTCCGATGGAAACTAACTGAAACTCCTCAATGGTAAAAGAAGGTTGTAAATTAGTGAAACAAGAGTCATAGAAAATAATTAAATAAGTTCTATCTTTATCCAGCTATCTAGATTAGATAGAAATATTTCTTCATGGCAGAGTATGTGATAAAGTGATAATGTAAGAATATTCTAGCAGTAATGGCCAGAGTTTGGTCTGAAATGATCTGTCTTAATGTAATTAACCCATTCACAATGGTTCCAATCATCGAAGCATAGCTATTTGCTGGGAAAGTAAATGGCTTGAAGCTTTAACAATGATAAGACATACATATCAGGCAATATATCAGAGCAACTTCTCCATTCTACTTGAGTATGACACATATGGAAGATGAAGTACATTAAGTTTTAGAAGATATAATTATGGCACCATTAATGATAGTAAATAATGTGTGTAGACGTGAGTGGATGTGTATGTATGTGTGTGTGTGTGTGTGTGTGTGTGTGTGTGTGTGTGTGTGTGTGTGTGTGTGTGTGTGTGTGTGTGTGTGTGTATATATAAACACACACATTTATATAGATATACATATTTATATGTATTTACATATGTATGTGTATATATATATACACACACATACAGAATGTATTCAGTGAACAGATAAAAGATGAAGATTATTGTTGTTATGTCATTGACTTGGCTGTTGTGGTTGTTACAAATACCATCCTCATTTATCTTTATAGCAGCAAATAGAATTTATCATCTTTTAATTAACGCCATAATCTAGAAGAATCTAACACAAACTCTACAGGCATGGAAGTGCTGTCAGCCAGGCTTGCCTGAGATGGGCACAGAGCAATGAAACTGTTCAGAATGCTCTTGACAAGTGCCCAAGCATTGCTGTTATATGTAAGACAGATCTGGCTATCGGCTGAGTCTGTTTTGAAAACCAACCCACTATCTTCTGTTGGCTGGGAAAGACAGGCAGTGTTCCTTTATCTGATGGCCTTAGCAAAAGAGATTGTTTGGTGAACAAGATCGAAAGGACTGAAGGCAGGAATTTTCCTGTTTGGCCAAGATCTCATCAACTTTTTCAAGTTTCACTTGAAAAAGGAAGTGAGGGTAGAAAGAGAAGTGCTGGCACCCAGCAATTTTGTTGAAAGGTGGGTGAATGTTGCAAGAATGGTATGAGTGAATGAGTCTGCTCTGAACATGCTCCTATAGATGATGTGAAAAAAACACTTGCCTTAGTGGTCAGGGCCTCCATAGTTTTGTAGGGTTTCCACAAGCAGCCCCAGGTAGTCTCTTCATGTCTTCAGTTTTTGGTAGAAGGTATGTTGTTTGTTCAGCCAGTCAGGCAGGTATTTGCTCTGGGTTCTGAATGACATCAGTTAGGGATGTAGCAAGGCTTTGGTGTACTTCTGTTAAACAATTCAGCCAGAAGTTAGGAATCTGGTCCAGTCCTGGGATTCTCCACTTGTGAGACTTTCTAAGAACGTATCTTAGCTCTTCTACTCCTATTACCACCCATTTCTGCTCTTTGCGCTTCAGCATTGTATTCTTTTTTTGTTGCTCAATATCTTCTTGCAGCACCCTTCCATTTCCTCAGTCTTAGGTGGCTCATTTACTTCTATCTTGATTTTGCCAATTTCCCTGTAAAATTTTTTTGCATCCATCTTGAATACCTTGCATTGTCGATAAAATTTGATTCTTTCATCTGCCTTTGCACAGCTTCTAACGCTGGAGATGTACTACAGTGTCAGCTGTTCACTACCAGTGAACTAAGGTAACACCTCTTATTTTTTGAGCACCTTCTGGAGTATTTAAGCAGTTCCAAGCAGTGCTGTTTTCTGCAAGTGCTCCACCCTTATTGCAGCCCCTATTTGTCCCTCTATTATTATTATTATTATTATTATTATTATTATTATCATTATTATTATTATTATTATTATCATCATTATTATTCTGCTGAGGTCAACTTTGCCTTTCATCTTTTCGAGGTCAATGAAATAAGTACCAGTGAAACGCTGGGGTTGATGTAATCAACTAGTCCCCTCCCCACAAATTTGTTGCCTTGTGCCTCCAGCAGAAAGGATTATTATTATTATTATTATTATTATTATTATTATTATTATTATTATTATTATTAAAATTATCATTATTACTATTATTTATTTATTTATTTATTTATTTATTTATATTGGCAGATTGGCAGAATCAGTAGAGTGGTGACTAAAATGTCTCACAGTTTATATTGTCTCTTTATGTTCTAGGTTCAATTTCCACCAAAGTCAACTTTACTTTTCATCCTTTTGGGATCATTAAAATAAAGCTCCAGTCAAGTACGGAGGTCAGTAGAACTGACTTAGCCCCTCCCCTCCAAAACTGCTGAAGCTATTATTATTAAAGGCAGCAAGGTGACAGAATTGTTACACTTCAAGTTCAAAACCCACTGAAATCAACTTTTGCCTTTCATCCCTCCAGGGTCGATAAAATAAAGTACCAGTCATGTACTGGGGTCAATGGTTTTGAGTAATATCCTCTGCTCAAAATTGCTGGCTTTGGGCCAAAATTTGAAACCACTATTATTAACATCATCATCAACATCATCATCAGTAATAGAGTAGTAGTAGTAAGTTGTAGTGGTAGTAGTAAGTAGTAGTAGTAGTAGCAGTAGTAGTAGTAGTTGTAGCAGTAGTAGTAGTAGTAGTAGTAGTTATTTAAGTAGATTTATCATGTTATACAAATAATATTAATGTCTCCAGTCCATTTTCTCTCTCCTCTCACTCCCCTCATGCACCCATCTCTCTCTCTCTCTCTCCATCTCCCCCTCCCCCTCCCTACCACTTCTCCAAGCACCAATGTCATCTTCACTGATACACTTAAACTCCCCAACCGACAATTAGCTAAACAATTACCATCGGGTCCAATTAGCGACGCTAATTACTGACCCTTCCCCCAGCCCCTAACCACACACTAATAATAATAAAGAATTGAAAGGGAGTCAAAGTGACACCATAAAGTATTTAGACATGTTGCTGTTGTTGTGGTTGTGGTAGTGTTGTTGTTGTTGTTGGTGGTGGTGGTGGTGATGGCAGTGGCAGTGGTGGTGGCAGTGGTGGTGGTGGTGATGGTGGGGGTGATGGT
>NC_069003.1:23304060-23304925 GCF_001194135.2 Octopus bimaculoides
AAACTTTATTCAAGGTTAATCTTACATTCAATACGCTAAGTTGTGAAATTCTTGTAGTGCTACAAGTGAATGAAATGGTTTAGTAATCTACAGGAAATTTAAATAAGGGTTGACAGCTCATTGGTTAGAGTGTCGAGCTCACAATCATGAGGGAGTGAGTTCAGTTCTCGGACCAGGCTGTGTGTTGTGTTCTTGAGCAAGACACTTTATTTCATGTTGCTCCAGTTCACTCAGCTGTAGAAATGAGTTGCGATGTCACTGGTGCCAAGCTGTATCAGCCTTTGCTTTCCTCTTGGATAACATCAACAATGTGGAGATGGGGAGGCTGGTATGCATGGGTGAATGCTGGTCTTCCATAAACAATCTTGCCTGGACTTGTGCCACGGAGGGTAAATTTCTGGGTGCAACCCTATGGTCATATATGACTGAAGGGGGACTTTACCCTTTACCCTAGGCCGCTAGGGCAAAGAGCAAAGAGGCTTGAAGAGGTCTGAGAGTTTGGATGTGAAGAAATTAGGTTAAATATAAATTTGGGCCTCAGTAGAGGAACTGGTGTTGAAGAGAGATACATGAGATGGATCAAATGTAGATGGTATGAGAGGAAAGAAGTGAGCTAACATATTCTAGAAATTGGTGGAGTGGTGACGGTGGTGGAGGCGATGGCAGCAGCAGTGAGATAGGGGTGGTGGCAGTGGCAGCACTGGTTGTTGTGGTGGATGTGGTGGTGGTGGTGGCGTTGTTGTTGTTGTTGGTGGTGGTGGTGGTAGTGGTGATGGCAGGGGATGGGGTGGTAGTGGATGTGGTGGTGGTAGTGTAAGTAGCACTGGCGGTGGTGGTAGTGACGGCAGCGTTGTTGTTGTTGTTG
>NC_069003.1:23305308-23311089 GCF_001194135.2 Octopus bimaculoides
GGGGGGGGCTGGATGGGTTGACACAATATGGTGATCAGAGGAAGAAAGAGAGAGAGAAAGAAGGGGAAAGAAGGAGAGAGAGAGAGAGAGAGAGAAAGTGAGAGACAAATTAGTTGAGAAGAACTGTGTGGAAGTTAGTAGAAGATCATTCAGATATGAAGAGCAGTGGCCACTATTGTCGCAGTGGAAAAGTAAGAAGGAGGAGACAGTATGTCTATAGGTCAGAGGTTGAAGTATATTAGTTATCCGGGGTGAAGTTCTACGATCATTATCCAAAAATAAATGAATAATGGTAATAAAATCCAATAGAATTAAATACAAATAAATAACATGCTTCATGCATACCTACACACATATATACATATAAAATATATCCACATGCACACATACATGCACATGCACACATATATGCACAGTGCACACATAAACACATACACATATTAACAGAACAAAAACAAAAAAAACAATCTCATCTTCAATTAAAAATAGATAAGGAAAGAAAAGACTTAAAATATGAATTATAAAAAGAGATATAAAACCAAAACGTCTGGCAGTATCTGATGATATGCTGGAGGCTAGTAAATATAATGATGCAAGAGGATATCAGGACGTGATGTTACATTAATATCACATTAGTCATTGGTTATTGACAACTTTCATACTTCTTTCTCTTTCTATTTATGTACATACATGCAATTATACATACATACATAATCCATACATACATACATACATACATACATACATACATACATACATACATACATACACATGTACATGTGTGTGTGAGTGTCATTTTTAAATTATAGCTACTGATTTTCTATAGAATTTAGATTCAGAACTAAAAGTTACAATGTTTTGTATATGAATATGTCTATGTAAACAATGCAATTGAAGACAGAAAAAAATAGGTAATGGGTGTACATGCATATTTCAGGAGTTCCTGCTCTTTCCTCAGTACCACATCCAACCCATTAACCATCCATGAACACATTGCTCGAATAGCTTCTAAGTTTAGCAGTGTAAAACTACCAGATAGATCAATTTACATATTAAGCACATTCCTGGCAACTGGTACATACATATTGATTACTAGTAGGAGCATTGAATTTCGTTTTGCAACAAAAATACACTACCAAGAATATTAAAAGTTTATAAGTCAATGCTGTGTCTTACTTTTGTGTTAGCAGTGTAATACAATCACTTTAAAGCTATTTCTATAGATTTTCTACAGAATTTAGAGCCAGGAATGAAAGTTATGACGTTTCACATACAGATATGTCTATGTAAACAATTTGTTCAAAGATAGAAAAATAGGAAATGGGTGTATTTCCATATCTCAGGTGCTCCCTGTTCTCCACCACATCACAGACAAGCATTAGCCAAAGTGGTTTAGGATATCAATTCTGATGTGAGGGACAGGTCTTCTTGAGTACAGCAACATGCCAGATATATCTCAATGCTTTGTCATTCCCTTCGTAAAACCCAGTGTCTTGAGATTGGCCTTCAGTGCTTCATCCCATGTCTCCCTCTTCCATCCATTTGAAGTGATCGGCACTTCTTTATACAACTATCCACATGCGTATGTATCACATGACCAAACCAGCACAGTCTTCTCTCTTGCACACTGCATCTAATTCCTCTTATGCCTAACTTTTATCTCAATACCCAACAGAATTCCTCTCGATACATGGCTCACAACCATGTAACATGGCTCACAACCATGTAACATGTCTCACTACCATGTTTCACTACCATGTGACATTGCTGTTTGTAAACATGCATCATGCAATTTTCCTTTCACACAGAGGAGGAAACTTTTGGCTGTCAACAGAGGTAAAGCTCTCTAAATTTTCTCTATCCTTTTCTTACACTACACTTTCTGTACATCCATTCCCACTGCTATTTAGGCCCCCTATATTGCAGGTATTATACATTACATTTAAAGATCCTTCAAGGCATTTGAGAAGATCAATTCCCCATATATTTGTAGTCTTTGTGGCTCTTGTACATCTTCCACATACAAACACTACCTTCTCTGATAACCTTCCTATTATTTCCCTAGACCTCTTGTGTGTCCATAGCTTGAACATGGTTCACCAAATGGAATTCCTGCATACACTTTTTCTACAAATCGAGCAGGGCCATTTGCCTGATAGGTATAGTGTCCCGTCCATTGTCTTGCTTACTAGAACCTTAGTCTTTGCTAAGTTAACCTTTAGGCCCTTCAATTCCAAGTTTTGCTTCCACACCAGGAATTTCTTTTCTAGTTTTGTTACACAATCTGCTATAATAGCAAGATCATCAGTATATAGCAGTTCCTAGGGTGAAAGCTAGTCTTGAATTCTTCTGTTATGGCCTGGAGGACAATGATAAATAGGAGGGGGACTGAGAACCAAACCCTGATGGATGTTTAAATTCATTACTGTGCTCATGGCTAATGGCTAACTCTCACCACACAGACAGAACGTCTGTGCATGCCCTGTACAGCTTTCACAAGCAACTCATTTACCCCTAGCTTTCTCAGAGCCTACCTTATCACACAGCGGGGTACTGTGTAGAAGGCTTTTGTCAAGTCAACAAATACCAAGTACAATGGTTTATTCTTAGCCAAATACTTCTGCAGTTACCTGCCTATGAAGCCATCAGTAGTGCTTCTCTCCAACACAAAACCAAACTGCATTTCATCTCATCTGATTCTGTTCCTAATTAATTGGGCTATAACTCTTTCTGTAACTTTCATGGCCTGGTCCAGCAATTTGATACCTCTGTAATTATTCTAAGGTATCTCCTTTAACCTTGTAGTAGCTGATATATAAATATATACATACATACATATATATATATATATATATATATATATATATATATATATATATATATAGAGAGAGAGAGATAGAGGGAGAGAGAGAGAAGCAGAGACAGAAAGTGAGGCATACATACATATACATTTGAGTAGCCCATATGCAAACGTGTTAGATATAACTTTACACGAATATATATTGTGTTCAATTCTGCATCATACAGCTTTATTGAAATTTAGGTAGACCAAGCTTTGCACACCCCAACCAAAAAGATGTAATGCTTTCAATATCTCTTCCTACACCTCCAGTTTTTCACCTCTCCTCCCTCTTTCTTTTGTGTGTCACTATTGCTTTTTCTGCTCCCACTACAGTGCTGAATCTCCGCCTTTCAATTCTCTACCTCTTCCTGCTCCTCATTGGAGGCCTTTTCGTTTCCAACCTTTCCTTTCTCTCTCGTTCTTTCTCAATCGTTAATTTTGTTTCTCTTTCTTAATCTTCTCTCATTTACCCACCTTTTAACCACTTTATTACTATCAACTCTTTTTATATTTATTTTCCTTTCCTTTTACCCCCACCTCTCTCGCTCTCTCTATCCCCCATTTTCTCTGCCTCCTACCTCCTCACTCTCTTTATCACCATCTCTCACTTTCTCTTTGTCCTTTGCTTTTGCTCTCTTGTATCTTTCTTTCATTGTCTTAACTTTCTATCTCTGCAACCCTACCACTACTGCATATTTCCTCTCACCTAATTCTGTCTCTTTCTTTCATTCTTTCTCTGTCTCCCCCTCTCTCTATGGCCTATCATTTCACTTCCCCAATCTCCCCTTCTTTTTTGCTTATATCTTTATATCTTCTTTCACTCCCATTTGCAAAATTACTTTCATCTCTCATTTACCTTGCAACTGTGTTTCTATTTAAAATCTCATTTCTTCAAATCCCCTTTCAATTACAATCGCATTTCTATTAATGTGTAGTAAATCATTCATAAAAAGGGGAAAAATATATTTGCTTATAGCCATAATTCGAACTTGCATCCATGAATTTTTAGTTCCTGAATATACTTTTCCCCTTTTTATGAATGATTTACTCCCCATTTCCCACTGAAATTAATGAAAATCAGATACTACATTGACATTTTCAGCATATCATTCTTGTGTAATCTTCATCAGCAACTGATTATGGAAGCCATGCTTTATAGATACAGGTTCAAATTACACTCACAACCAAATATAATCCTTTCATTTATCAGTCATTTGTTTGAAATGACGTTCACATTAATAAGGCCTCAGAAAAAGATGTCCCACACAACATCCTCTCTTGTTAACCCTTTTGATACAAACCTGCCCAAGTCTGTCCCAGCTTCTATGATACAAGCTTTCTATATAAAGTTAGCTAAATTAAAATTTCCCATTAAAATTCCATGTTAATTTATGTTCTAATTAGCAGCTTAGTAATGACCAAGATATTTTACTGAATTTTTTTTTTTATATTTTCAAAATTAATTGAAACAAGTGCAGTGTAGTTCAACAGAAATATGATTACAGAAGGGTTAAATGTTTGTGTGCTTTGAGGGCAAATGGAACCGAAAAGCTGTGACAACAAACAAATGCTGTCAAGAATGCAGCTCACAGAAGACAAGACTTAGCAGAAACAGGTAGGTTGTTCAAAGAAATAGGAGATACCTGGTGAATAACAAGTTCACTTTTAACAGAATGTTACCAGATAGGTTGTGCGTAGGTGGCACGAAAGCCCACAAATGCACCGGGCTGAATGTAAAGCTCAATCAGTAAGACAAGCAGAGGCTAAATCTCAGTCGTACATATGAATAATAGAAGAAAAATGAGTTCAACTATGATCCTAGATAGGATTATGCTTCCAGAAAAATTAGCACTATGTCCCAAAGTTTGTTACAAGTGCTTAAGTGAAAAAGGAAAACAATTGACTGCTGTAATGCATTGTTCTAATTTAAAAGTTAGTCTAGCTGTACTTGTTGATCCATCAGAGCCCTTAAGAAATCTTACTTCTACTACCGAGAAATTCAGCACTTTTGTTAAACATCAGAAAATACAACAGTTTTCAGATGACTTCTTTTCAAGCAGGGAGATATTCATACCAGCTTTTAAAGCACAAGAGTAGACTTAACAACAAGATCAAAACACTTCAGTCTCTTCCAAGAGACAGGCCCATAAGAGAAAACATCATCTTTTTTATGTATAATATTTGAGCTGAGTCTCAAGAGGTGCTGCAAAAAAGCAATGTCAGTAGATTCAATATTGCACTGGAATCTGTAACCATTTGAGACTTTTACATTATCATTTATGAATAATTAATACCCTGTATAGAACATGAACGTCAGAAAGCTATGAGGTTGTTATCATAAGCAGAGAGCAACTTGGGACATCGCTCTGAAGTACAAAGACACCAGTCAAAATTATAAAACATATAAATCTTATAATGTTCTGCAATGTTCCTATAATGTTCTACAATATCCTTTTCTTCAAGGCAAAAGTGAAGATGGGCATCACTTTGGAATAAAACAGGCTGGGTTAGGTTCTTTAAAGGCTTTCGTTATTAAGGACCTAATTTTTAGCCCAGTCAGGTGGGGAATGGCTTTCATGAGTCTTTAGTTGAATGAACCAACCCCAGTACTTATTTGTTTTGGCCTGGTACTTATTCTATTTTCCTTTCTGCTGAATGGCTAGGTTATGAGGACATAAACACAGTAACACCGGTTGTCAAGTGGTGGTAGTGGACAAAGAGAAAGAGACAGACAGATACACACACACACACGTATGCTATAAGTTTCTTTCAGTTTCCATTTGCCAAATCCTCTCAAAAGGCTTTAGTTGACCCAAGATTATAGTAGAAAACACTTGCCCAAGGTGGCATGCTGTAGGACTGAATCCAGAACCATATAGTTGGGAAACAAACTTCTTGCCCCACAGTCACTACTACACCATAATACATACATACATATA
>NC_069003.1:23311099-23312038 GCF_001194135.2 Octopus bimaculoides
TATATATATATATATATATATATATACATATATAAATACAGTGTAGATTTAAACACATAAGAGGTATCCATCATAGAATTCCTTGCATGCTAGAAAGAACAGTTAAATTCCAAACCACTATTTGGGATAAAACTTCGAAGGGAATGAAAAATAAAAACATTCACTATCTAACTCCTGGACCATGATTTCTGACTTATTTTAGCAAATAAAATAATTTGCTAGGTGAAGTCTTCTTCAGCAGGTACACCCAGATTAGACATATATGCACGCTAGGCCACTGGTAGTAGAAATTTCTAATATTTCTTATTACCCTTGATATTATTAATTATAATTGTTGTTGAGATTGGTTCTCTTTCTTTCCTGATGAGAAGATTACATTATTTTACACCGTTTATTCCTTTGGAATAAAACCAATGTTATCTTCGAAACATATGTCGAAAGTAAAAGAATTTGAATAACATTTGCATTCAACTCCATTTATTTACTTATAATATACAAATTACTGCACATTAACCCAGTGTTTCTACCTTTGAATAGGTTGCTACATCCTTGTTACTTGCATTAATTTTGCTACCCAGGTAACTGTTTATTGAATTTTCTGTGTTAACTGTAAACAAAGGATAATTCATTCATCCATTTATATATATATCATCATCATCATCGTCGTCGTTTAACGTCCGCTTTCCATGCTAGCATGGCTTGGATGATTTGACTGAGGACTGGTGGACCAGGAGGCGACACCAGGCTCCAATCTGATTTGGCAGAGTTTCTACAGCTGGATGCCCTTCCTAACGCCAACCACTCCGAGAGTGTAGTGGGTGCTTTTACGTGCCACTGGCAAGAGGGCCAGTCAGGCGGGTACTGGCAACGGCCACGCTTGAAATGGTGTATTTTACGTGCCACCTGCACAGGAGCCAGTCCATCGGGACTGGCAACGAT
>NC_069003.1:23312306-23313109 GCF_001194135.2 Octopus bimaculoides
TAAAGAAATTTTGATTTAAGCATCTTAATGAATTCTTTATACTGAAATATATATTGAAGAAGATAAATATGTTCTTTTGAATTTATACGTTTTTGCGTCGTAACTCCTTTATTATTATTTATATATATATATATTAACTTCTCTTTTTCATCATCGTTGTTTCTATGTCTGTCTCTCCATTTAGGCAACTGTCAGGCAATACTTTTAAAGCAGTATTTTATGGCTGGATGCCTTTCCTGGTGCCAACCTGTTTAGTTGTCTTTTATACAAACAATGATGCACTCTACCCATGTGCGTGCGTGCGTGTTTGTACATATGTGTGTATGTGTGCGTGTGTGTGTGTTTGCGTGCTTGTGAGTGTGTGTGTGAGTGCACGCATGCATGTGTGTGTGTGTGTGTGTGTATATTATTACTTTAAAAGGCATTTATTAAGTTAATGTAACAACCTCAGCTAACATTGATTTCTGATACATCAACAACCACCATAATTATACAAGGAAATTAAAATAGTTACCCTCTACATTGTTAGTCACTGCTAGACAAACAACCATTATAATTGCACTAAAATAATGGACTGTGGAACACAAACATAGTTCATACAGACTTTCATTAATGACTAATTTTTGTAATACCCTTAGATGGATCATAGGTCTTCACCTTTCCTTCCTCTCCATCACCCTCACCTTCTTCTTCTTCTTCTTCTTCTTCTTCTTCTTCTTCTTCTTCTTCTTCTTCTTCTTCTTCTTCTTCTATGTATGTATGTATGTTTGTATGTATGTATATATATATGTATATGTATATAT
>NC_069003.1:23313254-23317407 GCF_001194135.2 Octopus bimaculoides
TATATATATATATATATATATATATATATATATATTCTATTCTTTTATTCTTTTACTTGTTTCAGTCATTTGTCTGCAGCCATGCTGGAGCACCACCTTTAACGGTTTTGTAATCAAAGAAATTGACCTCAGGACTCATTCTTTGTAGGCCTAGTACTTATTCTATCGATTACTTTTACTGAACTGCTACATAGGCTTCTTTCAGTTTCTGTCTACCAAATTCACTCACAAGGTTTTGGTCAGCCTAAAGCTATACTAGAAGACACTTGCCCAAGGTGGTTGGGAAGCAAACTTGGAGTATAGCCATGAAAAATTTAGTCAAACAAATCAACCCTAGTACTTATTTTTTTTTAAGCATGATACTTTTTCTATTTGTCTCTTTTGCTAAACTACTAGGTTACAGGGATGAAAACACACCAACACCAGTTGTCAAGCAGTGGTGAGGGACCAACACAGACCCAAAGGCTCACACACATAAATATGTACATAGCACTTACATAGCCTTACCTGGATTTTGGGTCTTCTGGATACCAAAACCTCTCATCTGTCTGGATGTTTTGTTGTCCCTTTTCTGTATCATCTAACTGTCTGGATGTTTTGCGTTCTTGTCCCATTTTTTGTATTCCTTTTTATATGCATAAGGCAGTGTTCATACACTTTGGTCTCTTATATGTAAGTACATATATATATATATCTAAATTTTTTATTCTTTCATTCTTTCTTTCTATCAGCCCCTTCACACTTACTTCGTTCTTTCCACTCTTCTTTCTTTCATTCCTCCTCTATCATATTTCCTAGCTTTCTCTTCATTCTCACGTTCCCTCCTCTTTCACTTCACTCTGTCCCTTTTCTCTTTTTCTCGTCCCTCCCTAATTCTTCTATCCCTCTGCCTCTACCTTTCTCCTCTCTCTCCACATGACCGGTGTTTGGCCAAGCCTGACCTTTCTATCTTGGTTCAACTACCATCCTTGCAACATCTATATTCCTCTCTGTGCCTGTCATCTCTTATGTCCCTGCCGTAAGGCTTCACTTCCGCACACGCCAGCTTAATTTAATTCGTTCTTAGTCGAAAGACACCTGTTGTTATGTCCTGTTATTTGCATTTGTATTTGTGTACCAGTTCTCCGTTTTTTTCTGTCCTTGTTTTCATATACATTCACCACTTCCTTCCAAGGAATCTAGTGCTCATAGCTTAGTATTTCCTTGGGGGCTAGCCAGATTGGAGCAATCTCGAGTATAACCAGCCGAAATTGCAAAGATAATCTGGAACTTGACTGAGGAAAGAAAACTCCAAATGACCTGTCCTTGTTTTTTCTTGTCCCTTTTTGTATCATCTGTCTGGATGTTTTGTTGTCCCTTTTTCATATCATCTGTCTGGATGTTTTGTGTTCTTGTCCCATTTTTTGTATTCCTTTGTGTGTGTGTGTATATATATAAACAATAAATTAAATAGAGAAATACAATTGACAATCCAAGGATTTATTTATATTATAATATAACATAATATACTATTAATATAATTTAATATAACATATGCAATTATTAAAAGACCCCAAAAAGCCAACAGTTTGTTTCAACTTATATACATTTGTTTTGATATATAAACAATTCAATACCCTTATATAAGCCTCATCAGAGCCAATGGTTTGAAGATAGATGAAATTCCAGGTGAAAGGATAGCTGGATTGTAAAAAATTAATTCAAATGCCTATGTATTGAGCGTGAATGTTAGTCATTCAACCACATAGGGATTACAGTTATATGATGGATTTCTTTCAGTATTCAAAACGAAATCCCTTCACAAAACTTTGGTCAGCCTACAGTAGAATACACTCGGCCAAGGTGCCATGCCGTAGAACTGAACCTGGAACCATGTGATGGTTTCTTTTGCTCCTTGTAGTGTTGTTACTACTGTGGTATCTCCTATTTGTACTTTTGCTATTTGACCCTGTACCTCTTGGGGTCAGCTAATTAAGCCATCACTGGTTCAAAGTATAGTCATTTCATATGATGATGGTGGTGATAGTTGTGGTGGTAGTGTGAAGGTGTTGTGGTGTGGTAGTGGAGGTGGTGATGGTAGTGGAGGTGGTGATGGTAGTGTGTGGTAGTAGTGGTTGCAGTGATGGGGTGGCGATGGTGAGGTTGTGGTTATTGTAATATTGTTGATAGAAGTTACAGTGGTGGTGGTGGTTGTGTGTTCCTTGGTAGAGTTGGTGGTGGTTGATAGTAGTGGTGATGATGTTTGTAGTATTGCTAGTAGTGGTGGTCAAGGTTGTATTATTAGTTGTTTCAGTAAAATAGAGATTTATGACAATCTCTAGGGAGGAGATATTCTACCAATTCCACAAGATGGAGCTGCTGTCAAATCAGTGAAATCATAAACATTCCACTTCTGTTCTTTCTTCTTTGCACTCTTAATTCCCTTTTTTCTGTTTGTACCTCTCTCCCTCTTCCTCTCTCTTTCTCCCTCTCTCTTTCTCCCTCTTTCTGCCTCCCTCTCAGACTTTAGTTTTGAAACCAAAATAATAAGGAATGGAGTTACAGAACTTTCAGGAGTCTCAAATAAATATATCACTGAATAAATTGCAATTTCATTCACAATGAAGTGTTTTATAACTGGCTGTGTTATAAATTGGTAGAAACAATAGAGTCCTTTAATATAGCATTTTTGTAAGTTGTCTAAGACACATGGGTAAATTGACCAAAATAGTAACAGAACAGGACTAAATAACTTGTACAATTTACCATGATTCCTCTGTGTTGTGAGTCAGATTTCACAACAGCACACTTTGATTTCCATCTTTTGATTGCATTGAAATAGAGTTGCCAATATGGAACCTTATTCTCTATAGAATGTAAATTGTGACTCTACCATTATGACACAGTCATTATGGCCATGTTCTCACCAGAAACCTTAAGTCTTTGCAATTTATACTCTGTTTGGTATTTCAACTAAAATTACAATAAGGAAGTTTTGTTGGAGCAAACTCAATACCAACAGCTAGAGTCAAAATAATATAGACCCTCCCCTGCAAGTGGGGGAACTGGCAGAATCATTAGCATGCTGGGCAAAATGCTTCAGGGCATTTTGCCCATCTTTACATTGCTAGTTAAAATTCTACCGGGGTTGGCTCTGTCTTTCATTTTTTTCAGGGTTAATAAAATAAGACCTGTTCAGTACTGTGGTTGATATAAATGACTTAGCCCCTTCCCGAAAATTGCTCGCCTTGTGCCAAAATTTGAAACCAATATAGACCCTCCCCACTACATATAAGCACCAAGGGCCAATTTATAAAATCAGTTAGCATTTTTGTTTGCTGAACATCATGTTTGCAAAAGAGTAGATTGATGAAGCAGAAAGATTTATAGCATCTAATTTTGATTGTCTGCATTCTGCATCTCAACCTTGTTCATGTTAATAAATATGTATATATCAGTTGGAAGAATAGACATATTAGATATTATATTTATGTATTTCAATATTGTTTTTTTTTTAAATAGACAGATGTAATCACAGAGCATATAAAACAGAGCTACAATTACACGAGTCTTGTATGTATTCATAGACAGCAATGACATCTTTCTCAAGGACTTCAGAAAAAAATAATAAATATCCTGATTATTGATATTTTATATTCTAATAATAAAATATCTCTTTGAAAAATCTCTATAAATACCTTTTTTCCCCATATAAAGATCTATAAATAGAAATATCTAAAAATGCTTTTAAAATATGAACAGAGTTAACAGAAGTGTGTTTTCAAGCTAAACTAGGTAACATATATGTATTAGGGGATTGATATTTTCACAACGCACAGGAATATATACAACATATAGGCATAGGCATGGCTGTATGGTAAGGTGTTTGCTTCCCAACCACATGCTCTTGGGTTCAGTCCCATTGCATGGCTCCTTGGGCAAGTCTCTTCTACTGTACCCTCAGGCCAACCAAAGCCTTGTGAGCAGATTTAGTATACAGAAACTGAAAAAAGCCCATCATATATACATATACATATACATACATATATATATATATATATATATATATGTATGTCTCATAAAAGATAGAGCTCAAAATCGATGCATTGAAGATACTTCAATGCATCGATTTTGAGCTCTATCTTTTAAGAGACATATATATATATATACAAAA
>NC_069003.1:23317417-23317733 GCF_001194135.2 Octopus bimaculoides
GGTAGCTGCACACCAGCATGAAGTATATTTGCCACTTAAATGCGGCTAACCACTAAGGGTGAATGCTACTGTAGCTTGTCATATCAGGTCAGGTCGATGATGGGAAGGATGACTTCCCTTTGCAAATACTGATAGGGCACAGAAAGTGTGTCAATGGCCAGCTGGAGAAGGGGTTCACCTGGGGCTACAAGCGACAGTAGCATTCACCCTTAGTGGTTAGCCGCATTTAAGTGGCAAATATATTTCACGTTGTTGTGCAGTTACTGTTTATACCTCATTCAGAGATTTATTATTACTTGTTTACACTTTTTTGAGA
>NC_069003.1:23318608-23320976 GCF_001194135.2 Octopus bimaculoides
GGAGTTTCATGTTCTAACAAAACTGTCTGATGAACGGGAACGTGAAACTCCGAGTAACAGTCTTTTGTTATATTTCTGCTGCTTTTAAATAAAGTATATATATATATATATATATATATATAAATATATATGTATGTTTTCCTGTTCTCATGATTTAACTTTATTTACTGTTCAGTATACACTCATGTTTTTCTTATTAATGTACTTGTCTCATTTATTCCTGTCTTTGATCTTCTCTCATGTCTACTTTATTTATGCCCCAGCAATTCATGTCACTGACACAGTGCCAGATTTTACAACATTGTCATCAGGTTTCAAAATTGTGATGACATCTGGATGACATCTGGCTGACAACTGATAAGGAATTGAGCTCCCTGCATCTGTTTTTTTTTTTTGTTTTGTTTGTTTTTTCCTATTTTTGCATAAATTCCTTTGTTGTTCCTCTATGCCACATTTTCATAACTTTTATATAAGATTTTAAGATTTTTTATGATAAAAGGTAATGATATAAATACGTGTGCTGTTATGCACCAAGCGCCAAGTGATGGTGTTCCTTGACTGCAAGCAAACACCCATTATGTGTGTGTGTGTGTGTGTGTGTGTGTGTGTACATGCATATAGATAGATAAACAGACATAGATACACTACACACAGTGAATGCTCTACTACATGGATCTGACAACCAGTGTTAAGTAGGGCATATTCAGTGTTGTTACAACGGTTTCCTTTAATCTGAGATGACAAAAGTTGGCAGGTCAGATTATTAGATGCAACAGCTTCTACTGTTTCTGTTCATTCTCATAACCAACAATCCTCTCTCTCTGCCTCTCTCACTCCCTCCCTCTCACTCTGCTTCTCTCACTCCCTCCCTCTCACTCTGCTTCTCTCACTCTGCTTCTCTCACTCTGCCTCTCTCACTCCCTCCCTCTCACTCTTCCTTCTCTCTCACTCTGTCCTCTCTCTCACTCTGTTCTCTCTCTGTCTCTTACACTCCTCCTCTTTTATGAACTCCCCTCTCTCTCTCTCTCTCTCTCTCTCTCTCTCTCTCTCTCTCTATCTCTCTCTCTCTCTCTCTCTCTCTCTCTTTATACTTCCCCACCTTTATTCTCACAATTGTCTGTTTCATTAATTTGTCTTCTAAATACGCTCTGCCCTCTACACATTAATGTGGTCAGATAAATACAAGAGAAAGAGGACACCCATGGGCCACTGATAATGAGTTTGCAAACCCAGTACCCATGTTACACTTTCAGCTTCATACCCATTATTACTGGAGCCACAGGGTATGTATGAACTCACCGGGAGCAAAGTGTGGCTGAACTTGAGTTCTTGGGGAGAGAATGAAAATTCTTAATTTGTACACTATGAATGATTAAGATATCTGGGACAATAGACACCAGCAATACCTTCTTGTGATTTAAAGGATGATAAACTAAATAAGATGCTTTTCTTCACTAATTAGGTGGCTGGTCAAAACTAATAGTACATTAAAAGGAGAAAAATAAAACACACACACACACACATGTACACAGGCGCACACACACACACACACACACACACACACACACACACACATACACGCACGCACATATGCACACATGTGCACGTGTGCGCACACATACACACACACACAACCAGTGTGGCCTGAACTTGAAGTATATTACTACACTGTTTATCAAAATAAATGTCATCAGGTTTTATTTAATCATCAACACATTTCTGTTTGTCTGTCTGTCTGTCTGTCTGTCTGTTGAATTATTGTTGTTGTTGTTGTTGTACTTTAGCACTAATGTTGTTATAGTTGTTGTTGTTGTTGTTTCTGCATACAACAGGGCAGCAGTACTTATATGATATGACTGGAACACTTTTCATCATAGAAAAAAGACAGACGCAAAAAGGCAGACAGACGTAGACAAACACAAAAAGACAGAGACCTACACAGACAAACAGACACAAATAGAAACTGATAGACACAGATAGATAGATAGATAGATAGATAGATAGATAGATAGAGACAGATATATATACTCACACACAGCTTAGAAACTGGGTGGTGGTGGTGGTGGTGGTGGTTGGGATGTGATTCTGTAGTTTGCTGATATCTGCTACCATTTCAATGTCAGGCAAACATTTGTAGTATCAATTAGTGTTGGCATTGGGTTTTGGTGGTGTGTGTGGTGATAGCATTGAGATGATGCATGTGTCTGTATATATATGCATGCGTGTATGCATGTATGCACACACATGGGCATTTGTATGTGTGTGTGTGTGTGTGTGTGTGTGTATGCATGTATCTATATGTATGTGTGTGTGTGTATGTATATGTATGTATATATATATATATATATATATATATATATATATATAT
>NC_069003.1:23323319-23328653 GCF_001194135.2 Octopus bimaculoides
ATATATACATATATATATATAATGCAAAAAATATAAAAAAGCCTAGGAGGATCCATAGATATAGTAGACTGTTTCTGTTACCTAGGTAACTTAATTAGTAGTGAAATGTGGATATTCTGAAAATATAATTGCTAGAGAAAGAACAGGATGGAGAAAGTTCAGAAAGCTATTACTACTGTTAGTAACAAAAAGGCGCTTTCAGTGTAGAAGGCAGAGTGTATGATGTTTGTGAATAAACAGAAAGATTACATGATAATGAACCCTGAATGCAGAGAAAATGTGGAGATTAAAAAGGAAAGAAGCTTGTATGCTCTACTGGATGTTCAACATTAGTGTGCATGTATGACAAAGTGATAATGTATTTAGAGAAAAATTAGGCAGAAGAGGAATCAGATGTAATGTGCAAGAGAGAAGACTGGTGGTTTAGTCATGTGATGTGTATGGATATGAACAGCTGTATAAAAAAGTAGATAAGTGTCGGTTGTTTAAGGTAGATGGAAACTGTGGAAGAGTGGAACCAGGAAGCTGAAGTATGAAACAGTGAAGGTTGATCTCAAGATGTTGAACCTCGTGGAATAGGTATCAAAGGACTGAGACAATTAGTGATTAACCTTGCTCAAGAAAATCTCTGTGCAACAGCAAAATTGAGGTTCTAAAAGCCTCTATATGCTGGGCCTCACATCCAATCTACTTATGTCAAGCGTATCCCCACATCTCATACCCTTTTTTGCATTACAAGTTACCTGCCCATAAAATCATTTCATTTTAAGCTTCATATCTCGTTCTTCTTATCATCTCTTCCCATACTACTTGCCACCAATGACCCCTTTTCTGCATTTTTAGTTATCTCTCCTGCCACTCTGAGCTACATCTCAGGTCTCTCATATCTCATCTTTAACACCTCTCCTACCTGCTATCAAACTCAACATCCTTTCATGTCTCCTATTGATGCAAGCCCTACTTTTGTTGCCCTACTCTTTATAGCCACCTCATGTATCTCTAACCTCAATCCCTCCAACTGCTATTCTTTCCCATCATCCTCCACTCTTACACCCTCACATCACCTCCCTTCTTTCTAATCTGTCAATCAATTTATGATTCTACTGCACTCCACAATTGTGTGCCACTGATTGTTACTCTATTTTCACTCCCTTATGAAATTACTTCCCTTTACCCACCATCCTTCTGATCGACTGTTTCTCTTCTCCCTTGTACTCATCTTCCACCTTGTAAGTACTCTCTAATACTTCATTACCACCATCTTTATCTCTCTTCTTGTTATTCCCACTCATCTTCACGTAATGTGGAGCAAGCAGCCATGTACCTCCTCTATCACAAGGTAACTGCGCTTGTCACTCTATTATACTTTAGCCTTTAACATCTGTATAAAGTCACCTCCCCCTTTCTGAAATACACTCCCACTCAATCCAAGAAAGGCTTTTCCTTTTCCTTTCTTTTCTTTTCTTTGTCTTACAAGCTACTTGATAACTACATTAGTGCTGGTGTCATGAAAAGATGTAACCAGTACACATTAAAGAGTGGTTGGCATTAGGAAGGGCATCAAACTATAGAAACCAAGCCAAAGCTGATTCTGGCAACTGACACAGCTCTATAGCTTGCTAGATTCTGTCAAACTGTCCAACTCATGCCACCATGGAAAATAGATGTTAAATGATAATGATGCTGAAGTATATCTATCTATCTATCTATCTATCTATCTATCTATCTATCTATCTATCTATCTATCTATCTATCTATCTATCCATCCATCCATCCACCCTCTGTCTTGCTAGCTCCTGTCAAAATGTCCAACCATGCCAGCATGGGAAATGGACATTAAATGATGATGATGATGATGATGATAATGATGATGATGAAATGGAGGAGGAAGATGGCCAAGAGCCCTTTACTGTAGTTCTGTGAGGGAAATTGTAAGGCAGACTGTCAGATAGATTGAACCTCTACTATAAAGACTCACAACTCATGTCAGATTCTCTATTATATTGGTTTAGTTTGAAACAAGGTGACAGACAAGATCTACCCACCAAAGAAGTCGACAATTGTAATTTTTGAGCAGCCAATAATTGTAATTTTTGAGTTGATGATTGTAATTTTTGAGCCAATAATGGTAATTCGGTCAATGATAATAGAGATCAGGCGAAGGAAGTGAATTCTGGAAGAATTCTAGATTGATTTCGTGGATATAATCAAAGATTAAGCAGATTGGATCCTGGCCAGTTTGTTGATCAAATCTAATAAGTGCCAACTGGACACTAATTACATCTATTCTGATGAATAAATTGCTAGAAACACTCACACTCAAGCAATCCCTCACATACACACACACATGTACAAACATACACGCATACACTCGCACACACGTAGATATACATACATATGTAATTGTTCTGATACAAATGTCCTAAACATTACCCACGTATACGTGTGTGTGTGTGTGTTTGTATGTGTGCATGTGTGTGTGTGTGTGCATGTGTATGTGTTTATCTGGGTATGCATGTGTATGTGTTTGCCCGGGTGTGCATGTATCTGCATGTCTGTGTGTGGATGTCTTTGTGCATGTGTATGTGCATGCATGTGTGTGTGCATGTGTATATGTGTGCATGTGTGTGTGTGTGCACGTGTGTATTTGCATTTGTGTGCATGCATGTTTATATGAGTTATATACACACATAGACATGTATGTATATTTTTTATCTCTATCTTTTACTCATTTCAGTCATTTAGACAACGGCCATGCTGGGGCACCACTTGAAGAATTTTATTTAGTCAAATGAATCAACCCCATAACCTATATATATATATATATATATATATATATATATATATATATACATGTTGGGCTTCTTTTAGTTTCCACCTACGAAATCCACTAGCAATGATTTGGTAGGTCAGAGGGTATAGTAGAAGACACTTACCCAAGGTGTGCCACACACTAGGACTGAACCCAGAACCATATGGTTAGGAAACAAACTTCTTTCAACATAGCCGCACCTGAGCTTATGTTTATAATAATTACATTTAGCTGAATGTGTGTGTGTGTGTGTGTTTGTGTGTGCACGTATGTATATTTGCCTTTCATCTGTTTTGTGGGGTTGATAAAATAAATACCAGTAGAGCATTGGGGTCAACGTAACCGATTTACTCCTCCCCAAAATTCCTGGCCTTGTGCTAAAATTTCAAACCATTATTATTATTATCATTATTATCACTATCATTATGATTATTCATCATCATCATCATCATCATCATCGTTTAACGTCCGCTTTCCATGCTAGCATGGGTTGGATGATTTAACTGAGGACTGGCAAGCCAGAAGGCTGCACCAGGCTCCAATCTGATCTGGCAGAGTTTCTACATGTTATTTTATTCCTTGCTTTACATTGGATAAATTTCTCAAACAAATCCCTGCTGTCTTTCTTGACAAATCTTCATGTTTTCTTTATTTCCTAGAATGGCACATATCCAGAGACATTCTCGTGTCATTGTTAACCATTTTACTATTTCCACCTTTCATGTATACTGTTTATATCAGTCAGACTGATGTCCTCATTTTGATTGTTAATTTTCACTACATTTCAGCTGTTGGATGCTCCAGCCTTCTTCATGTGTCTTGTACTGAATTCTGTTGTATCAGAATTTTGAACCTAACCCTTTATTTGATCCATGGGGGTACATTGTTCTCACTGTGTTCCCTGCTTTCCATGACATTTTCTTTTTGCTTCCATTGATTTTTTTGTAAATTACCTTAGTGCCTTGCCTGGGATTGACCTTAGTACCTCTAGGTGAACCAACGTCTTTATCTACCATGTTATGCATATCACAGGCATACAACAACTGAATTCAACACAAGACGCCTGAAGAAGGCAGGAGTATACAACAGCTAAAATGTAGTGAAAGCAACACTCAAGCTGAAGACACCAATCCAACTAATATAAACAGTATGCACAATATCAATCTCTCATCTCAGCAATATAAATTTGTATTCCCTCTTTCAAGTCACCATTTCCAGCATTCACCTTGTGTGTATTGTTTGATGGCTGGGTTGTAAATGTTTGTACTTGCAAGTCTCTTAATTGGTTATGCCTGTTTGTTTCTTAAGTCTATTTTTCTAAGGGAGAGGGGGGTTGAAAACTCCTCAGGGTTAGTGTAAACATTTTATTTTATCATAGTTACTACCACCACCACTGTAACATTCACCTCTTCCTACTACCACTGCTACAGCCATTATGAAAAGCAAACAAAGTTACAAATGGCTGTCTGGTAGAAATGTCCATAACCAAAGAAAAATGTCAAGACAAATATTTTCCAACCACCCAGGAAAATAGGGGTGGAGGTAAATTAATGTACAAAGCCACTATGGCAGAAATTCAGAATGAAAAAAATTAACAAAATAAAAATGTTTATCAAGTAATCTGTGAAAAATCATATTCCAAATTGGAGCAGCGTAAACAATATTGATGATGGTAATAATAATGATGATGATAATAATAATAATAATAATAATAATAATGCTATCAATAACATTACTACCACCACCACCACCACCACCAATAATAATAATAATAATAGTGATTTCTCTCATTAATATAATAGTAAATGCCTTGATGTAAATTCCTAATTATAAAGCCCAGCAGAAACCTATAAAACATTTTAAAGCTATTAAGCCATTATCTAATGAAATTACCAAAGCATTAACAAACATCAATAACTTTTCTTTCCCAACAGAATGACATCCTCCCCTCCTGCACACTCTCAGCAAATCTCAAGAGTAATTCTTCTTGTTTTCACATTAAAAAAAAAGCTTAGATAAGAGATTTGTTTATAACTAAAAATGTTTCTTAAAAAAAATTCCCGCATGACTCACAGATTGTATAGAATATATTTCTGATCATTCATTTACAAATGTTGCTTTCAAATTTTGGCACAAGGCCAGCAATTTGAAGGTTGGGACTAGTTGATGACATCAACCCTAATCTGAAACAGGTACTTATTTTATAAACCCTGAAAGGATGAAATGCAAAGCCAACTTCAGAAGGAGGAAGGGGAGGAAGGGGAGGAGGAAGGAGGAAGGGGAAGAGTAAGGAGGAAGGGGAGGAGGAAGGGGAAGAGTAAGGAGGAGGAAGAGTAAGGAGGGAGGGAATGGGGAGTAAGGAAGAGGAGGGGGAAGAGTAAGGAAGGAGGGGATGGCGAGTAAGGAAGAGAAGGGGGAGGAGTAAGGAGGGAGAAGATGGCGAGTAAGGAGGAGGAGGAGGAGGAGGAGGAAGAGTATGGAAGAAGGGGATAGGGAGTAAAGAAGAGGAGGAGGAAGAGTAA
>NC_069003.1:23328663-23329697 GCF_001194135.2 Octopus bimaculoides
AAGGAGGGAGAAGATGGCGAGTAAGGAGGAGGAGGAGGAGGAGGAGGAAGAGTATGGAAGAAGGGGATAGGGAGTAAAGAAGAGGAGGAGGAAGAGTAAGGAGGAGGAGGAAGAGTATGGAAGAAGGGGATAGGGAGTAAAGAAGAGGAGGAGGAAGAGTAAGGAGGAAGTATACTATGGAAACACAGACAAAAGTTTTTCCGCATAAAGGCTTCTAACATTGATGAAATGAAATGGAAGTGAACTTCTAAGATTTCAAGAAGAAAATTGAATGTGTTGAGGTCATTAGGCTAAGGTGGTTAGATTAAGGTCATCGTTAATGAAAAGGAAGAAAACAATGGTTTTGTGTGTTTGAGCAGAAATAAAAAAAATCAATATGTATAAGTAATTGAGATAATATAAGATATATTATTAAATATAAATTATGTCACACAAAGAGTTATTTTTGGTTCTTTGTTACTTTTAGAAGTCCTTCAGGGCAAAATAGAAGGACAAATGGCTGGAGTATGTTTATAAGTGATGTGATATCATTTAAACGTGAAACATTGTGCGTTCACACAAAAATAATTTAAGAGAAATGCACTGAGTATGAACTAAGCCGTAACGTTAGATACGAAAATTAACTGATGTGGAAAAGGTGATCAAGTACCAATGATATCTTTTCATGTTTACAGGAGAGATGATGGTGATGGGGGCTCTTTGATCTCTTTTACTCTTTTACTCTTTTACTTGTTTCAGTCATTTGACTGTGGCCATGCTGGAGCACCGCCTTTAGTCGAGCAAATCGACCCCAGGACATATTCTTTTTTGTAAGCCTAGTACTTATTCTATCGGTCTCTTCAGCTGAACCGCTAAGTTACGGGGACCTAAACACACCACCATCGGTTGTCAAGCAATGTTGGGGGGACACAGGCACAAACATATATACACACACACACACACACACACACACACACACACATATATATATACATATATACAACGGACTTCTTTCAGTTTCCGTCTACCAAATCCACTTACAAGGCATTGGTCGG
>NC_069003.1:23331841-23339310 GCF_001194135.2 Octopus bimaculoides
TATATATATATATATATATATATATGCTAGCATGGAAAGCAGACGTTAAACGAACGATATATATTTATATACGACAGGCTTCTTTCAGTTTCCATCTACTAAATCCACTCACAAGGCTTTGGTCAGCCCAAGGCTATTGTAGAAGACACTTGCTCAAGGTGCCATGCAGTGGGGCTGAACCTAGAACCATGTGGTTGAAAGGTAAACTTCTTACCACACATCTGCACCTTTATCTCTTGTTTCAGTCAGTGTGGCCTACCTGGGGTACTGCCTTGAAAAACACTGATGCAAAGACATACACACATATATATGTATACAACAGGCTTCTTTTAGTTTTCATCTTCCAAATCTATTCACAAGGCTCTGGTTGGTCCAAGGCTATAGAAGATACTTGCCCAGGGTGCAACACAGTGGGAATGAACCCCAGACCATGTGGTTGGGAAGTAACCTTTTTTACCACACAGCTATGCCTGTTGAAAATTTCATTTAAAAATATCCATTTTTCAGAAAGTTAAGAGGAAACAAAAGTCATGTGAGGTGGGTGCACACTTGCTGCCATTACTACAAGATTGAGGCAGTAACTAATGAACAAACAATAATAATATTGTTGTTGTTGGCACTCCATCGCTTACGACTTCAAGGGTTCCAGTTGATCCGATCAACGGAACAGCCTGCTCGTGAAATTAACGTGCAAGTGGCTGAACTCTCCACAGACACGTGTACCCTTAACGTAGTTCTCGGGGATATTCAGCGTGACACAGTCTGACAAGGTTGACCCTTTGAATTACAGGCACAACAGAAACAGGAAGTAAGAGTGAGAGAAAGTTGTGGTGAAAGAGTACAGCAGGGCTCTACACCATCCCCTACCGGAGCCTCGTGGAGCTTTAGGTGTTTTCACTCAATAAACACTCACAACGCCCAGTCTGGGAATCGAAACCGCGATCCTATGACCGTGTGTCCGCTGCCCTAACCACTGGGCCATTGCGCCTCAACTAGAGAAAAGTACAAACCACTGAAAGAACACTTATCAGCAAAATTATGCAAAACTTTACTATCAGTGTAACAAGCAATTACATGAGAGAGTAATTGCTGCATGAACTGATAAAAAAATAAACTGACCAACCAAATGTTATCTATTGTGGACCAGACAACTAAAGAATAATTAGTAGATACTGAATATCTCTACTTTTGGACATTAATTGTTCTGTTTTATTGTGTTGCTGTTACTATTCACCAACAGATGGGAGTAGCGGAGACAGATTGCAGTGAAAAGAAACAATCAAAATGGATTACCTCTTCAGACGCATATCAATAATTAGACAAGTGCAAAGTGAATAATAATTTCAGCAGTAACATTGATAGATTATCTAAAGTTTATCGGAACTGTCAACAAGAAACATTCATGGGCGAGTCAGTTGCCCTTAAACAGGAATTACAAGTGGAAGGTGAATAGTTTTTTTAATAATGGTTTCAAATTTTGGCACAAGGCCGGCAATTTTGGGGAAGGAAGTAAGTCAATTAAATTGACACCAGTGTTCAACTGGTACTTATTTTATTAACCTTGAAAGTATAAAAGCAAAGTCAACCTATGCTGAATTTGAACTCAGTATGTAAAGATGGACGAAATACCACTAAGCATTTTGTCTGGTGTGCTAATGGTTCTGCCAGTTCATCACCTTGAATTTTGTTCAAACCATTCAACCCATGCCAGCATGGAAAATGGACATTAAATGTTGATGATGATGGTGATGAGAAAAAGGAAAGTAAACCTTTGAGAACAAAAAGCCATAAATTTCAAGTATTATTAAATAAATCAGTGTACCATAGTGTGACAGGCCATATCCCCAGGGTTGTGAAAGCTCCTACTCTAGATAATCTAGAGTCCTTCTAGAAAGGGATTTGGAATGTAAACAACACAATCCTGATGCAAAGTGGTTAAACGAATCATAGAGTGAATACTGTGCAAATGTCTCTCTCCAAACTTCTATCAACTGAAACTCTCTAAACGGAGAGTTAAAAAAGGAAATCACTTGGGTGGAGTCTGATTATTTGTTATGGGTATAAAATGTCCATATTCTACAGGGCCAGCCCTCATTTACCTGTTCAAAAGAACAATGAATGCCAACATTGATTTTCTAGTTTACATTTGCTCCATGTGAAGTAAGGCTTGCTGTACTAACCTACTTAGACAGAAACTTGGAAGTGAATACTTGTCAAATCAGCTGAATGTTATGCATGGGTATATATATACGTCCCACAAGCTAGAAAATACCTGCTTCCAAATCCTGTTTTATTACTGAGTAAAAATGATCAAACTTTAAACTTCTGTAATGATTTTGTAAAATTTTTCTGGAACAAATGAATAGCAAAATTGGATTCAGTGTAAAAAATTACATCAATATACTAAATTTGGAAAAATTTCACTTAATTTTAAAATTTCAAAATCTGTGACAATAACAGAAGAGGCCCACAACTACCTCCCTTGGACCTGCAAATAAGTACATCACATCTCATCAAGAAGGCTACACTTTTGCTATCCAAGAACAGAAGGTATCTACTAAATGCCTGATTAGCAAAAGAGATAAGGATGTCTCTAAGTCTCCACACTGTGATAGTGTTGATTGTGCCTTACCAGCATGGAAGATACCACTTTTATCATTAGTAGCTGTTCAAAAATGTCCACAAGATATTACCTTTCCTTCAAATGTGACATTGTTGCTGAAGCAGTCTACAATGCTGCATGCAAAAAAGGATTGTCCTGAGAGCCATACCACACACAGGTACCTCAGAACCAGAAAGTACCCACACTTTTAAGAATAAAAGATATAGACGAAACATTCCAAAATAAAAAAAACATCAACTTGGTGTAAGCACCACGAGGTTGTGAATTTGATTTCTGGACTAGGCTGTATGTTGTGCTCTTGAGCAAGACACTTTATTTCATGTTGTTCCAGTTCACTCAGCTGTAGAAATGTGTTGCAATGTCTCTGGTACCAAGCTTATCAGCCTTTGCCTTTACTTTGGGCAACAACAGTGGAAAGGGGAAACTGGTAGGCATAGACAACTGCTGGCCTTTCATAAATAACCTTGCGTGGATTTGTGCCTCAGAGAAGAACTTTGTAGGTGTAATTCTAGGTGGTCCTTCATGACAAAAGAGGGTCTTTACCCTTTACTTTTATGAACATCAACACTTAAAGATGTATAGACAATATCTAGAGATGACCTATAGAAGTTTGTAATGGGAGTAAATGACAGTGTAAGTTCCTGTGGAATGGAAATGAATGTAAAGAAAATAAAATGAATGGTACTCAACAAGAAACAACAGTCTGTGAAAATAAATATTACAACTGAAGGACAAATGAATGAAAGAGAGACCAAAGATAATATAGCAAAGATAATATAAGGAATGAGAAAATGGTAAATATGAAAGAGAAATCAAATGGATTGAAATAGCAAGAAAGTCATTAATATTGAAGCCAAAAAAAGATGATTAAAATGTTATGTATAGTCCACTCTACTGTATAGAGAGTTGAAAAATGGACGCTAACAAAAGTATCATGAAATAGATGACAGCATCCGAAAAGTTAGAAATATAGATGGCTTTTGAGAATATCATCATGGGCAAAGAATACTGTGGATATTTTTAATCAATGATAATTGAAAATGGTAAAAACTAAGAATATTTTCTTAGAAGACACCATCAAAGGGAGAAAACTAAAATATTTTGGTCACTTAATTGGAAAGAAAATGGTTTTACAGAGAGACTGTTAATAGAAGGTATAATAAAAGGAAAAAAGAGGAAGACGAAAAACTGAGAATTATTTGAATGGATAATATAAAGAACTGGACGGACTTAAATATAGTGAATGTAGCTAGGGATAGAGCAAAATGGTAGAGATGGTGATTTATGATATTGGACCTGTTGAGAATGGAGGATAGGTGATGGAAGTGATGATGATGATGACGATAATGAAGAGGAGGGGGGATTCATCTATTGGCATATTCTGTTCACTGTTTAATGTTAGGTTAATCAATAAAATATATTTAAATAAACTGTCAAACTTATAGATTACTAAGCAAATTATGAATAGATTCCATGATAATGGTTTGAGTGCATTGAATAAGATATCACTATTCTTGGTATTATAAAGAAGAGATTTCAAGATCTAATCAAAGTCTGATTTGCACTAGTAGTCTAGATGACTGTTGATGTGAGATTGTCAAGGATATATATATATATATATATATATATATATATATATACACTAAGAGTACGTCTGCAAATTCTAGATCACTGATTACTCTCTTTCCCTCACATATAAGTACTCTTTGTATTAGTGTATTTCACTTTGAACTAAAATGTAAAGGATGTTCAATTGAATTTATATAGGCAGTTTAGGTGTGACTGTGGTAAGAAGTTTGCTTCCCACCCACATGGTTCCAGGTTCAGCCCCACTGCATGGTACCTTGGGCAAGTGTCTTCTATTATAGTCTTGGGCTGACCAAAGCTTTGTTAGTTTATTTGGTGGATGGAACTTGAAAGAAGCCTGTTGTGTGTGTGTGTGTGTGTGTGTGTGTGTGTGTGTGTGTGTTTATATCAGACAAAGGAGACCAATAGAATAAGTACCAGGCTTTAAAAATGAAAAACTAGTGGTACTAGGGTTGATTTGCTTGACTAAAAACCCTTCAAAGCGGTGCTGCAGCTTGGCTGCGGTCTAATGACTGAAACAAGTAAAAGATAAAAGATATCATCATCATCACCATTTAATGTCATGTCAGCTTTTGGCATAGTTTCTATGGCTGTTTGCCCCCCCCCCCAATGCCAACTACTTTGCTGTGTCTGTTAAGTGCTATTTTCAAGCTGCTGGCTCTAGCGAGGCTGTCAAGAAACTTGCACACATCAGAAAAGAACAGGTAAAAACCCCTTCAGTTAAGTAGAGGGAAGAGTATTTGAGAGGGGAATGGTGGTTTTGTGCCTGGTGTATGATTGAGAGGGACAAGAACAAATGTTTTGCTATAGAGGAGATACACGGCTACCTCACTGATATAAGGACAGGTGAGAGTAACTGGAAAGATAAAGATGGTGGTGACAAGAAGCCAAAGCATCTCAATATATTGTATTTATTTATTTCTGTTTTAAAAATTGTATGTAAGAAGTGTCTCAAGATACAAAAAAGGTGAGTATAAGAGAAGATACAGAGAGTGGATTGGGCTATTTTTCCATAAAGACATAGGTGAAGTTTGTCTTCATTTTAGAATTTTTCTAGAATTTTTCTTCTAGTAATTCCATTGTTAAATTTAGTAGGGTCTATAAGCCTAACCAAAGGTTTTAATTCAGTTTGGTACGCAGATCCTTAAATGTAAAATGAGGAGGTGTTGGCAGAAGTAGTTCTGTGCAGTCACCAGTATTGTGTTTTGATTCAATCTTTTGGTATATGCTGCAGATTACGCAGGAGACAAGACAACTGTCTTTCTTTTATTCAGTTATATGAATTATTTATTTGAATTCCCCAAATTTCTGTGAATTTAGTATCCAATGTAGATTGGATACATTTGATAGAATCACTTGTCTTCTGCATCAGATATTTAAGGATGAAGTTTCTTGGAAAGGTTGGTGCTTTATATCAATCATACCTTTATATCAATCATACCTTTATATCAATCATACCTTCAATGGCAAATTGGAAAACTAAAAAAAAAAAACTCTGGAAATCAGGGTGCCTTCAAAAGAAGTATTTTTAGGAGGTCAAGCACAATGGTATTAAAAGATTGCTAGAATAGTTTAGATGGGGAAAAAGGAAAAGACTATTGTTTGATTGCAAGTGAATGTAGTTAAGAGCATGTTTGGCTTGTGTAATGAGTAATATAAAGAAGTATCTGGGTCTAGGGTGACATCTAGGAAATCTGTGCATGTAAGGATGAATTTTATAGTCTTGTGTAATCTTTGATTCTTAAAAAAAAAATGCAAGTTTTTCCTTATAACTGTAACACAATTTTTGTCTTTGGGTAGCAACTGTTATTTCCTATTTGTTTACCCCTGGAAAGTATGAAAAATGGTTAATATTTCCTTCAAATTTTGGTTTTGTTACATCTATTCAAACCCCAAAGAATCCCTCTCAACACATGGTTATGATGCTTCCCCCACTACTCCTGCTCATGATCAGAGATGCACATATTGCCAACCACTAAGGGAAATACTCAACTGGTTAATGTCAAGCAACTGACAAGCAAATCTGTGATATTGAACAGAATATTTGCTATAACAATATTTCAGCTTTGGCAACTCTGCTGTGAATCTGTCTGAAATGTAATGGAAAATAGGTCGATTTCAAAACATTGACGTCCAGATGACGAAAGCAAAGTTTGAAGGGAATGGTAGTGATTTCCTATGATTTTTAGATTGAAGCAAATAAGAAATGACACTTTCTGACCAAAGACAAAAAAAAATTTTATTTTGTTACACAGTGTTATTAGTGATTTGTGGAATGCAATTTTGTAGCATCAACAGACTGTCATCTCTTTATAATCATCCTTCATTTCTTGTGAAGTAAACTCTGAGGTTATGTAGTTAGTAACAACTGATGAAGTCATTAAACTTTGCAAAGTCATTGTCTTCCATTGTAATGTTGAAGTAGAAGCTGGAGCTTTTATTAATCCAAATCGAATTGTCATAATAAACTAGTGTCTTCCTTGCTTGGAGGATGATGTCTACATCCCAGGCAGTGATGGTTTATTATTGTTCTTGCAAAGTTGATTGTTTTTATGGTAAATGATTCAATTATAGCAGCATAATAAGTTTCAAGATTGAATTACAGGAATCTATTAGTTTTCTTACTTGATATGGACTGAAACCATTCTATTACTTCGAGGCTATTTTTCCATAAAGACATAGGTGAAGTTTGTCTTTCATGGAGTATACACCTGTCTAGAATTTTTCTTTCTAGTAATTCCATTGTTAAATTTAATAGTGTCTATAAGCCTAACGAAAGGTTTTAATTCGGTTTGGTACACAGATCCTTAAATGTAAAATGAGGAGGTGTTGGCAGAAGTAGTTTTGTGCAGTTATCAGTATTGTTTTGATTCAATCTTTTGGTATATGCTGCAGATTACACAGGAGACAAGACAACTGTCTTTCTTTTATTCAGTTATATGAATTATTTATTTGAATTCCAAATTTCTGTGAATTTGGTATCCAACGTAGATTGGATACATTTGATAGAATCACTTGTCTTCTGCACTTCTGCATCAGATATTTAAGGATGAAGTTTCTTGGAAAGGTTGGTGTTTTATATCAATCATACCTTTGATCATGAAACTGGAAAAATGCTTAAAGAATACATAAAAAAAATAAGGGAACCAAAAGTTAAGGTAAAACACTCAATAAAACACACACACACATGCATAAAAAATATATATATATATGCATACATACATACATATATATATATATATATATATATATATATATA
>NC_069003.1:23339612-23341022 GCF_001194135.2 Octopus bimaculoides
ATATATATATATATATATATATATATATATATATATATATATATACACACATACACACACACATATACATGCACATATATACATATATGTCAACATGTATGTATATATGTGTATACATATATGTATGCATGTGTATGCATATATGTTTGTATATATGTGTATATATATGTTTGTACCTATATGTGTGTACATATGTATATGTATCTAGTCCATAGATAAGAATCAGATATTCTCTATATAGAATACACTCAGTAGTGCTCAAGAAATTTAAACTTGAGTGGATAGAGACATAAATGTCGGCATAAGCAAGTTAGACAGATCAATACATAAAGTATATTATATATATGAAATACAAAAAAATGTATATATGTATACATACAAAAAGGTCTGACTTACACAGAGCAGAAATGATATAGAGAATTAAAGGGGTTGAAGAAAAGTTTTACAAATCCAACAGCTGTTTCTGGGGGCTGGGTGGTCCAAAATAAAGCTTGTAGATTGATTCCGTGGTCCGATGAGATGAGCCTCCATCTTCAGGAAAAAGATCTTACATTTGAGATATTACAGGAAAGAAATTTTAACTTCTTTCCTTTAACATTCAAGAAACAACTTGACCTCCTGTTGTTTAAGGTCCCAGATGAGCATACACCTTCACAAGAAATGTCGGCTCCTACAGAACAGCCATATTGGTGTGGTGATAAACATTACTTCTCTATATATTAATATACATGTGTGTGTGTGTGGGTGTACAGGAGTGTCTGTGTGGCAAGAAGCTTGCTTCCCAACCACATAGTTCTGTGTTCAATCCCATTGCGTGGCACCTTGGGCATGTGTCTTTTACTATAGCCTTGGGCCAACCAAAGCCTTGTGTGAAGATTTGGTAGACAGAAACTGAAAGAAGCCTATCATGTATATTTTGGGTTGGTGCATAATTATTGCGGCATTTTTTCAATAAATTTTATTCAACAAAAACAATAACAATATTTAACAAAAACATCTTTAAATGACAGTCTGACCGTCTGCCAAGCAAATGGGAAGCAGTAATTGAAGTAGATGGTGAATATGCTCCGGAATAATGATTTAAAGATGTTTTTGTTACATGTTGTTATTGTTTTTGTTGAACAAAATTTGCTGAAAAGAAGCCGCAATAATTATGCACCAACCCAATATATATATACATACTTGTGTCTGTATTTGTCGCCCCTCCCACCATTGCTTGACAACCGATGCTGGTGTGTTTACGTCCCCGTAACCTAGCAGTTCAACAAAAGACACCAATAGAACAAGTACTAGGCTTACAAAGAATAAGTCCTGGGGCCTATTTGTTTGATTAAAGGCAGTGCTCCAGCATGGCTGCAGTTAAATGACGGAAACATGTAAAAGGTAAAAGAAGATATATGTATATGTATT
>NC_069003.1:23342062-23344562 GCF_001194135.2 Octopus bimaculoides
GCTTGTGCGGGTGGCACATAAAAGACACCATTTCGAGCGTGGCCGTTTTCGTGCGGGTGACACGTAAAAGCACCCACTACACTCTCTGAGTGGTTGGCGTTAGGAAGGGCATCCAGCTGTAGAAACTCTGCCAAATTAGACTGGAGCCTGGTGTTGCCATCCGGTTTCACCAGTCCTCAGTCAAATCGTCCAACCCATGCTAGCATGGAAAGCGGACGTTAAACGATGATGATGATGATGATGATGATGTATGTATTTGTATTTACATATATCTACATATGTATTTGTATATATGTATGTATGTATTTGTACATATATGCATGTATGTATTTGTAAATATATGTATGTGTTTGTGCATATTTGTATGTATGTAGTCGTATATTTATGTATGTATTTGAATGTATTTGTATATATATGTACATATTTGCATATACATGTATGTATTTGCATATATATATATACATATATGCATTTGTATATATATATATATACATGCATTTGTATATATATATATATATATATATATATATATATATATATATATATATATATATATATATATATATATATATATATATATATATATATATATATATATATATATATATGTATGTATATATGTATATATACATATATGGACATACATACATGTATGCATATATATATACACATATGTATATAAATATATACATATAGGTATATATACAGGAACCCATCACAAAATTCTATTATGTGAAATTAATTTCCAATTGATTTTCATATTATCAAGCGAGATTGTATTTCTACAGACTTTTTCAGTGGGGAGGGGAAAGAAAAGCACAAGAAAACAGTAGAGAATAAGCAACAAGGTCACCTTTATACATGAAAATAACAATCTTTTAATATTCACAGTCCGAAATAGATGCAAGATAACTGCACAAACACTTCAAGAATACATAAGGGAATTAATAAGAATCAAAATATCATAAGAGTACGTTTTTACTGCAAAAGATGTTTACTACTGTGTGAGGGTTTGGGGGTGGAATGAGTATTAATTTGAGACTGGGTGACAATATTTACTATCTTATGGTTCATTATCAAAAATATCAGCCTGAGGAGTGAAGAACTCACCCAGAGTTCTTTGTTGTTTATGACACATCATCTCTTTGTACAGCTTAGCATAGGATCTGAGTCCATTGTAAACACTTCAGGTAATTTTTATGTTATGTTCATGATTACGATCATTATCTGCAAAAACCTGCAGACCTTCCTCGATAAGTGCCAACACTTTAATAATAATTTTTGGAGTCAACTTCAGTAGTACAGTTGGAACTTCCATTGTCTCATCTGTATTCTCAGCTTGTTCCTTTTCTAACAGCATCAGCTCCTCATTAGATAAATTTTCTCTCTGGGACACCAGCAAATCAATCGTGTCATCCTCTATGACTTCTTCAAATCCTACATATTTTTCAAGTATCACAGTATTTTTCTGAATTTGTTGTAGGCTTTCTCCTTCAGGAAAACTTCTAATCTCACAGATACAGTCTGGACATATATTTTTCAAAGCACTATTCAAAGCTGAAGGTTTCACGTCATGTCATGATTCAGCTATATTGTCTACAGCATCCATTATGTTGAATTTCTTCCTGAAATCTCTAACTCTAGGTTTATCCTCCCTGTCAATTACTTACATGAGTTGTTTGAAAGTTCTCGTATAATATGCCTTGAAGTTAGCTATTGCGTCCTGATCCATTGGAAGGAGCAAAGAAGTTGTATTCTTGAGGATATATTTTACTCACATTTTGTCAGAAAAGTCATCTAAGTTTGCTGAATGGCTCTGTGCCATATCTGAAAGAAGCAATGCTTTATTGGGGATATGTCTGGCACTCTACCGTTCTTCTGCAGGACAAAAAGTGTTTGTAAACTACTTTTTGAAAAGGCTTTTAGTCATCCATACCTTCTTAGTTCAATGCCAAATCAGAGGTCAATTAAACTTTGTGAAAGCTCTTAGATTTTTGGAGTGATACACATGTAGGGGTTTTAATTTCATATCAGCAGGGGCATTTCCTCCTAAAAGAAGTGTCATAAAACTTTTGGATGCTTCAAGTCCTGGTATTGACTTTTCTTCTTGATATATAAACTTCTAGCAGGCATGTGCTTCCAGAAAAGTACTGTTTCATCAACAGTGTATACTTGCTCAGGAGTGTAGCTCCCTTTAGCAATCATTTTCATCAAATACTCAGGATAATTAGTAGCAGCCTCAGTACCAGCACTCACAGTTTCACCAATCATTTTTATGCTGTGTAAAGTCATGTACTTTATAGACCTTTCAAACCAACCTTTACTCACCAAAAATAGTTTTTTATTAGAAGTTTCACCTCCCATTTTCAGCAAAAATTCCATATAAACTTTTGGCTCTTTTTTAAATTATCATCATGTTTATCTGTACATTATCTCATAATTCTGATCTTTGATCTGTATACACAAGTATTGTTCCATTTTAAGCATTACATTAGATCTA
>NC_069003.1:23348316-23348708 GCF_001194135.2 Octopus bimaculoides
GCGCTAGAAATAGATCACATCTTGTGTCTATTAAAACCTAAATTGTTCTCAACATGAAATATAGCAGCATACCAAAATGTGAGCGGGCGTGATTTTAAAGGTCTTGCCCACTCACGTTTTGGTATGCTGCTATATTTCATGTTGAGAAAAATTTAGGTCTTAATAGACACAAGATGTGATCTATTTCTAGCGCATTAATTGTCCACGTTAGTGGTCGACGTTATTTTTTAAAATATATATATATATATGTAGTCCGGTTTAATAGAAGAAATATAAAATTAGCCAGTGGCATTAGTAATAATAATGTCAATAGTGTTTTAAACCCCTGTAATGATGATAATAATAGTGGACATGTAGGAATCCAGAACCCCCCCCCCCAGTAATACTGCTAG
>NC_069003.1:23348718-23351638 GCF_001194135.2 Octopus bimaculoides
AGAACCCCCCCCCCCAGTAATACTGCTAGATATAATAACTCAGGCATTACTGCACAACACCTGATAATGAATTTGAATGATACTACAAATGATAGAAGTAATATTACTATTAACAACAATAACAATAATAATAATAATAATAATAATAATAATAATAATAGTAGCAATAATATCCCCAGCTGTAATTGTAGAGTAAGATCTCAATGCCTGTTATTAGGTCATTGTTTAGCCCAAAATGTTGTTTAGAAATGTACAGTAATGACTGAAACTAGTAACTTTGTTTACATCTGGTGCTCAAAAAACATGAAGACACATGTTAATAACCATATTTCATCTTTCAAACTTAAACATAATGCTAACAGTACATCATTATCTAGTAAAATCTGGGAATTTAAGTATAGCGATAGTAAATTTAGCTTTAAATGGGATATAGCATAGGGAGCTCAGCCATAACGATAGTCGATATGGATGCGAACTATGTTTTATGGAAATTTACGAAATTTTTAAGTATATAGATAAGAATAACCTAATTAGTAATAGATTAGACTTTAGAGTATCCTGTGTGCATAGGATCACCCATACCTTCAAATATTTTAGAAACAAATAATGTTATACATATCATACTATGATTTAGTGGCAGAAATTATCTGGGGCGAACTGGCAGAAATGTTAGCATGTCGGGTGAAATGCTTAGCGGTATTTCGTCTGCTGTTACGTTCCGAGTTCAAATTCCGCCAAGGCCCACTTTGCCTTTCATCCTTTTGGGGTCGATAAATTAAGTACCAGTTATGCACTGGGGTCGATGTAATTGACTTAATTCCATTCTCTGTCCTTGTTTGTCCCCTCTATGTTTAGCCCCTGGTGGGCAATAAAGAAATAAGAAATTATCTGGGGTGTCATATCTTTCATAACATAACCTCTATTGTATGGAATTATACATAATATTGCCCTCGTATAACCCCTACCTGTTTAATCTGCATTTGTACTTTACTTAAATTACACTATTTCCCCTTTGCTTCAAGACTTTCTTCCCTAAGAGTCATAATAAGTATATTTACAATGGATTCCCAGATCTTATGCCTCCCTTAAGGATATTATAAACCCCCTAAGAACTATTATGATTCTACACACATCTGTGCCTATAATAATATATCTTACAAATGTTTTATAAAACCATTTCCAGTGGTATCTTTATCTTATTTTATTTATTTCTTAATTAGCTTTTGTTATGAATACCTTGACTTATCCATATTTTTTATCGTTTATCTCTTTTTATATCCAGTATATATTCAATGGCATTCAATATATAAAATTTTTATCTTTATTTCTATTTTTTCATTTTATAAATCCTTTATTGAAATTTTATACAAATATTTTTCCTTTTATTCGTTTTTATTTCATTTCATTAATTCTTTTATCTTATATTATATTATTGTATTTAGTATATCTATATACCCTCATATATACTGGTGTAATTTCTATAGATTGTGAAGGAGTTTGTAACTTTTCTCAATAGTAATCATGATATAATATAATATATTTATTTATATTTTATAAGTGCACTATATATTTCATTTTATATATAGATATATATGATATTTTCATGTATATATATGTGGTATTTTTATACCTTCATATATCCTTTCAGATTTTTCATAAGGTTGGTAATTTTTATACAAATATATTTTTCCAAGGTTTTTTAAATAAGTTTACCTGTTATAGAAATATTTATCTTATTGTTTTTCTTCAGCCCTTAATCTTTGGTTTTGATTCAATAGGAAATGTGTACCCCTACTCGGATATCTGAATTTAATCAGAGGTTCATTGTTGAATAGTTTTATCATGACCACCTTAACATTATGCTAGGAAGAAGCATTATGAGGTTTCTATTCTATATAAAAGTACCCCACTTTTATGGCTTAAATTGTTTTATCTATCTTTCTCTTGTTTGGTCCTAAAATCCTTTTCTAGATTTTGATTTTTCAATATATATAAATTTTGCTAAGTTTGGATGCACATTTTTACGTACCTCAACTTCTCCTCCTCCTACCCTAAACACACCAAGCTCTCCATCCCCTATTCCCAATTACTCCATCTATGCAGGCTCTGCAGTGACAACCATGACTTTGAGACTCAGTCTCAACTCATGGCTCACCACTATCTACATCGCCCTTGCCAGAGCATGTTCCATGGACCGTGCATCTGCTCTCTTTGCCCCCTCACCCGCCCACCGTCACCATCCGAGATCATTGAAAATTTTTTTTCATTGAATGAATTAAGGTAACTTCCTAATATGCCACAAAACACTTTTTGTCCAGAAAACAGGGGTTGGGGGCAGGGTGGAACCCTCGTAAATTCCACCTCCATCATTTAACAGAAATACGTTTTCAAGAGTGCTGATTACCTAAGATTGAAAATTCAAGTAACTTTGAAAAGAAGTGAAAATGCTGAAGTCATAGAAATTAGTGGTAACGACAAGAATATATCCCTTGGAGAATTTTTGTGTTTGTGTAAAACAAGTAAAAGTATATTAAAACAAAATATCTTTTTCATACTTATTAAAATCACTGGAATATGTTAATCCCAGATTGCAGAATAGATTCAAATGGTATCGAGTATTTTAAATTAAAAAAATAGAAAAAGTTCACTTTCCCTTTGCAAGTTTTCCTGCCTGAAACTAATCAAGATTGAGAGAATCAGTTTTCTCTGTGTTCAAAGAATCGATTTAAAATAACTGTAGCTTAAATGTTGCGTGAGAAAAGAAATATATTCTAATGGGAAAATATTGTATCTTTTAAAAACAACCTTAATTTACATATTATATCTTGTGTGTTTAAGAAAAAAAAACAACATTTTTCTCTTCCACAGTTTGCATTTGTTTGTGTGTGTGTGTGTGAGAGAGAGAGAGAGAGAGAGAGAG
>NC_069003.1:23351915-23353903 GCF_001194135.2 Octopus bimaculoides
GATGAAATACATCTCATTAGTATCATTTAAGATATTTTTAATTTCATTTATGTCTCCCTTCTCTTTCATAGAAGGTCCTTTCTTTCTTACTATATCCATAGTCTCTCATCTCTCTTTCTCTCTCTCTCTCTCTCTCTCCTCACACAAAAATGAAATGCATTACCTGATAAGTGTGGGTGCACTTATCAAAATTTACCTAATCCCTTACAAAACCTTTTTTTCCAAATTTTAAGCCCCAAAAATTAGGGGGTTCTTTATGCACATTAAAATATGGCATCGTTGTCGGGGCTACTGAGTGCCCCCTATGCCAGTAGCACGTAAAAAGCACCATTCGAGAGTGATTGTTGCCAACGTCAACTTACCAGCACATGCGCCGGTGGCATGTGAAAAAACAACATTTTAGTGGGGGTCGTTGCCAGTGCCGCCGGACTGGCTCCTGTGCAGGTGGCATGTAAAAACACCTTTGAGCATGGTCGTTGCTAGTATCGACTGACTGGCCTTCATGCTGCTGGCACGTATAAGCTCCCAATACACTCTCAAGTGGTTGGCATGAGGAAGGGCATCAAGCTGTAGAAACTTTGCCAGATCAGATTGAGCCTGGTGCAGCCTTCTGGCTCACCAGTCCTCAGTCAAACCATCCAACCCACACCAGCATGACGACGATGACAACGACGTATGTATGTATTTTTGACTTATTTAGTCCCTCGAAGCGTGAGGCATTACTACACAGTTAATGCCCTTTATATAAATGATTTATATATATTTATGAAAAAATGATGAATTTCTTTCATTATGAAATTTTTTTCATTATTTTTTTCATTTGAGGTTTTTTTCACGCTGACTACTTGATAAATTCTTATAAAGAATTTATCCTATATTATATTATATATATATATATATAGTTAATTAATGAAACATATATCAGAAAAGAGGCACACTCTAAAGAATAGCGCAGTAGTTGTTACAACGAAAAGTTTTACATCTTGGACATAGAGTTACCCAAGGTTTTGTATCCACAAAGCCAAAGCTTTGTGGACAGCTTGTCAGACTCTATATAAAGACGAACATTCAAAATTTCTACATCATGGATGTGAGGAAACGCTCAGAAATCAAAAAAATACATCTTAACAAATAAACGTTAATGAGGATGACTCCCCTGAACCAGAGGATAAAGCAACACTTATAGACCTGAAAAGGTCTAACCAGCAAACGGGGAGATCTAATTTTCTAGTAGGTAGCACATGAAGTGGACACATTTAGAAAACACTTCTTTACGACTATTCAATGCACCAGGTTTCACATAGTCCTCAAGAATTCTGGCTATCTCCATGTTGCCGATCTTGCAACAGCCACTTCCATTAATATATGAGCTTGGATGATCAGTTATTTTCCACTTGTTATCACATGGAGTCACTTGATCTTTGAGATACCACACATAGCAGGCCAGAGACGTGACAAACCATCTTTCTGGAACTCAAAAGAATGACTGGTGGTTAAAAAAACAACATCATTTGAAAGAAGTACTGGCAGTTCCAATATATTTACAAACATGGGATGTGGGCATATTTGCACCCCTGGTAACATATGGTGTTGGGGCCGGTCATCCCATCAGCATTGAAAATAATTATTTGGTCATCATCTGTGGTGGTGGTCCTGGGAACGCCAGATAGCTCTTTCATGCTGCTGGTCCTGGATTGGTCATCATTTCTAGGTGTAGCGTTGTAGGCTTAGTCACTCTATTTGTGTCTATGGTTTGTTCATAATCTTTGACAGTAGTTACAATATATATATATATATATATATATATATACATACATATATATGTATATATACATATATATGTATATATACATACATATATATGTATATATACATATATATGTATATATACATACATATGTATATATACATATATGTATATATACATATATATGTATATATACATATATATGTATATATACATATATATGTATATATACATATATATG
>NC_069003.1:23354451-23355079 GCF_001194135.2 Octopus bimaculoides
TATATATATATATATATATATATATATATATATATATGTGCATATGTTTGTGTGTGTGTGTATGTTTATATATGTATATATATTTATATATGTGCATACACATGTACATACACACACACACACACAGACACACACGCAAACACAGATCTCTCTAACCATTTATCTGTCTATCTATATTAAGAAACACAGAATCGTACAGAGAAAAGCACATACCATATACATACTAACATGTTTTTAGATGTGAAATCTCTCCTATCAAGTATTATTATCTCTTCGAATCCAGTGAGACTCATATCACTGGCTTGAAAAATTCTCAATTCCATTCAGCTAGAATTATTACCATGAATAAAACATATTTCAACTATACTTATGTTTTAGAGATAATATTTGCATTTCTACAATGGAAGCAGTAATGGTGAAATCATACCTCACTCAGCAACCTCTTTTCAAAACCATCATCTTTATTATTATTCACCCAACCATCAGAAATTCTTTATATGAAATACACACTTGCAAAGAAGTATGTAGAACTTCAAATATATGTAATAGGGAAGTTGTAGTTCAGTATGTGTGTTTGTGTATGTGTATGTGTGTGTGTGTGTGTGTGTGTGTGTGTGTGTGTGTGTGT
>NC_069003.1:23355501-23362512 GCF_001194135.2 Octopus bimaculoides
TATAGACATACACAAAGGAGGGCTGCAATATCAAACTCCACCCTTCACCAAAAGCCAATCACATAAGAATGGGCATTGAAAAGGTGATTTCACTGATGGTGCTCCAGCAAGGCCACAGCCTTTGGGCTGAAACACATAAACAAATAAGAGTATATATATATATGTCTGTGTTTATTATATATATATATATGTATATGATATATGTGTTTTTTATATGCTACATCAGATAGTCTATTTTGTGGATTTACATCAAGGTGGATGTTTATCTGGGTACGTCAGGGATACACAACAGACAAAAGTACAGACGTAAATGAAGCAAAATGTTTTTATGTATTTTATTGATTCTGAGAGATTTTCTTGTTGATATTTTTGATGGTTTTGATGCTGTTTGTTGATTGTAATATTACTGGCTGTATAATGTTTGATATTACATTATCAAACATATAAATATTACACTGTTATTCTCACTCTACTATTCTCACTATATTGTTCCCACTCTGCTATATCCACTCTGTTGTTCCCACCATTATACCCACGCCATTATACCCACTCTGTTATTCCCACTCTGTTATGCACTCTCTGTTTTATCCACCCTGTCATACCTACCCTGTTGTACTCATCCTGTTTTACCCACCTTGTTATATCCATCGTGTTGTTTCCACCTTGTTATATCTACCTTGTCATATCCACCTTGTTATATCCACCTTGTTATATCAACCTTATTATACCCACCTTGTTATACCCACTCTGTTATACCCACCCTGTTTTACACACCCTGTTATACCCACTCCGTTATTCCCACTCTGTTATGCACTTTCTATTTTATCCACCCTGTCATACCCACCCTATTGTACTCATCCTGTTTTACCCACCTTGTTATATCCATCCTATTATACACAACCTGTTATACCCACCCAGTTATATCCACCTTGTTATACCTACTCTTTTATACCTACTCTTTTATACCTGCTCTGTCATTCCCACTTTGTTATTCTCACTGTTATTCCTGCATTATTATTCCTATTCTGTTATTCCTACTCTGTTATACCCACTATGTTATACCCACTGTTATACTCCATCAAACTTTAACACAAGTGGACCTGAACCCATAGTCTATTCAATCACTACTCTTAGTTCTTACCATAAGCTGTTCCATTCTGTGTTCTGTAGAAGTGTTTTAGACAAGAATATACAAGACCTAGAATACACCATATCACCTCTGACACAAACCATCCACCTTTTCCACTGGCAGTTTGAAATTTTATCAAGTCAGTCAGCTTTCACAAGATTTTCTTCCTGACACAACGTATTAATGACTTGAATCTGCTGTCACTGCAATATGTCACTTGTAGTTCTTCAGCTATCCCAGTAAATCTTCCCTGAATGCCAGTTTCTTTGATACATATTGAACTCTAATCTTGTTTATCTTCCTATCATTATTGTTCAATCATTTTAACTCAAAGCAGTTGTAGCAATTTAGAAATCATTTATATTTCTTATTTCATTCATTTAATTCATTCATGAAACAATTACAACAACAACAACAACAACAACAACGGTGCTAATATATTCAGAAATCATTGCTCAAAGTCAAATTCCTATAAAATATATATTTGTCAGTACTGAGGTTCATTCATTCAATCCTGAAAATAATTCCATTATGCAACTTCATGAATGGCAGCAAGTTTGCCTTCAAGACATTTTAGAGAAAATTGTATTCTTTCATTGAAAAGGTTATGGGTGGGGGTAAGCTAGAGATGCTTATGTCACAGAAAAAAAAACAAACTTACTCATTCTGTTGTTATTGGTTTTTGTTGTTGCTGTTGATGTCAAGTAAAACATATTAGAAATCTCTTAAGTGCAAATTTGGAAGGCTGTAGTAGTTCTTCCTTGCTAGGAGAGAATGACACAATACAGAATGTGAAAAGAGATTACATACAACAAAAGATAATAGAAGGCATAACAACATATAATTCTATAAAAAAACAAATGACTACAAGAGTAGTACCTAAATTTGAACAACACATTACAACCAACCTAGGTAAGTAGATCATTCTGGAAGTATGTGCTTTCGAAAGAGAGACCTTTACTTTTCAGACTATCCACAGTTGCACCACAGGTTAGATTACTGATGATCTCAAAGAATGTGTAGAACTTATTGTATATTATGCAGGCATTTTTACTGTTGAAACTCCAAATGTGCCATCTCCACCATTACTGACACCAAAATCCAGAACATCTTTTGAATTTACACCTGAAATGCTCCACTCAATGCCACCTCAAGCTCATGGACAACTATGCTTCCTCAGGTCTTGATGGTGTTGCCTATCTGCTTCTCAAATGTGGTGGCCTCTTTCTAATGTATCAGCTTTTACTCCTCTTTCAATTTTGAACAAATTGCCAGCATCGTATTCCTATTTGAAAAGGGTGACTACACATCAACTGTCAGTTGCTGAGTCAGTCTCTCTTGCCATATCATTAAATTGATAAAATTGATAGAGATTTGTATCAGAGACACAGTGAAATTCTCATTACCTAACTCAACCTCACAATTTGGATTTACTCCTAATTCCAGCTGCTGTGATCAACTCATTGAATTTCTTGAAGACATCAAGAATTATAGATTGGCAGGGATTTTATCTATCTCATGGGGGGATTTTATCTATCTCAACTTACCAAAGCATTTAATTCTGTGCTACACAAATGACTTATGATGAAGCGTTCTGCAATGTGTTTGATAGATGAGATTGAAGGGTATGCAGTGAACAGGGCACACAAATGGAGGCGTGGCCAATGGTGAATATCAATCGATTGGGAAATGAAGGTAATAGGAGTGGGTTAGAGAGGAGGAGATGATGTGGCAGTATTAGCATTACATTTACAGCATTTAAATAGATAATTCCATAGTTAGAAGAGTTATGGGGGGAAGAGTGTTAGATGACTGATGCAGGAAGATGAGTTGTGGAGGAGATGGCTGAGTCTTCCAAGTACAGTATATTACCAATCATTTCAGTCTTTTGTCCACTCTTTCATAAGGTTCAGCATCTTGAGATCAGCCATTACTACTTCATCCTTTATCTTTCTGGGTCTCCTTCTTTCACAAGTTCCATCCACTTCAAGTGAGTGACACGTCTATATGCAGCTGTCCTCATCCATCCGCATTACTTGACCAAACTAGCACAGTCTTCTCTCCTGCACACCACATTTGATGCTACTTATGCCCAATTTTTCTCTCAACTCATATTTTGCCATACATGCACACTGATGTTGCACATCCTGCAGAACATGCAAGTTTCATCTTTTGTCTAGTCTTTGCATGTCTTCTGTACTCACAACCTGTGTTTCACAACTAAATAACATTGCTGTTTGTACACAAGCATCATAAATTTGTCTTTCACTCTGAAAGAGAGGCCTTTTGTTACCAAATTACAAACTACAACACAGCACACATATAAGTTATAATGAGGATGAAACTAATCTGTCTAAGATTTAAAATCTGGCAATGATGAAATTATTAATAACATTACTATGATCCTTTGCTGCTGACTAGAAAATGCAAAAAGAAAATCACTGGTGTCATTTGGAAGTTTAAACTGAGAAGGTTTGGAAATCTTGATAAATTTTGGAAGATTATTGTTCCAAGCTAAACAGAAAGGACTAAATATGAGTGGAGTGGGGAGAAATCATTAATAAAAGAAACGTGTGTGTGTGTGTGTTTTTGCCAAATACCTTGTAATGGAATTTGGTAGGCAGAAACTATTTAGAAACTAAGGCGACGAGCTGGCAGAAATGTTAGCACTCTGGGCGAAATGCGTAAAGGTATTTCATCTGCCGTTATGTTCTGAGTTCAAATTCTGCCGCACACATGGCTAGTATTTATGCTCAACCCATTCAGATATTTCTTTGTGCCATCATACAAATCCCATTCACTCTCATATTTTTTGTCTCTTTCTTTCTGTCCCATCCTTGTCATCTGTTTCGCATCCCTTCACAGCAATAAAGTCTATATGTACCTTTTATCTTTTGCAGAATTAAAGGACGTACCCTCCAGCGTTCTAAGACTCTCCCGGTGATCCACATCCCAGCACAGATTGTACTTCAGTGCCAGTCTCCGGAGGCCCGTAGCCCTTTGGAAAAAATCAACCGGACTGTGATTAACGATGAGTTCAAAAAGAATTATGAAGGACCAGGTTAGTGATCTTATCTTACTGCCTATTGAAGAGTATAGAATTGAATCTCCTACAGATTTACATTCTTGTCATCAGGCACATGAGGCCACATCTAATTCACATATACTCTGCTTCAACTGCTGTCTCCACAATAGGTTGTCATTGTAAGAGTTTTTTTATAAGGTTTTTTTTATAGGTTGTTTTTATAAATCAGCTCAACCTTGATAAAGCAAGCTTATCACCCTCAAAACTGGTCCTTTCACTCAATGATCAAGTAAACTTGCATTTATCTCTCCACAACATATCCAGAACATATCTCAGTCATCAAAGTTACCTTATTTTATTGAAGTTCTTCCTGGCTCTTGTAAATAAAGTTCCTAGTTTATTTCATTGTTAATTACATTTTACTATTATGTGCAGTTGTATTGTTACTGCTTCTACTCTAACATACATCTGTCCATCTGCCACTATCTCTAATGTATTCCTATCTATCTACCACTCTTTCTACTCTAACAAACATCTAACTGCCTGTTTATCTGATATTATTGCTGTTTGTTTAAGCTGGTGAGCTGGCAGAATTGTTAGCATGCTGGGCAAAATTCTTATCGATATTTCATCAGTCTTTATGTTATGAGTTCAAAATCCACTGAGGTCAACTTTGCCTTTCATCCTTTTGGGGTCGATAAATTAAGTACCAGTTGTGTAGTGGGGTCGAGCTAATTGACTGGCCCTCTCCTGACAAATTTTAGGCCTTGTGCTTATAGTAGAAAGGATTATTGCTGTTTTGTTGTTTGTTAATCTGCTAAGCTAAGAACAGGTTTATGTTAAATAAGTTCAAAAACAACATTTGGTTACAGTATAAGAAAAAATGCTTTGTGGTATTTCTTTCAATTGTGTATGTTCTGAGTTCTATTCTTGCTGAGGTTCACTTTGCTTTTTATCTTTTTAAGGTCAATAGAATAAAATACCACTCAAGTACTGCAGTTGATGCTACTGACTTACCTCCTCCCTCCAAATTTCAGGCCTTGTTTCAGGCCTTTATTAGAAGCATTAAATTTCTCTCACTCTTTCTTCCTGTTTCTGTTGCACCTGTATTTCAAAGGATCAGCCTTGTCACACTCTGTGTCACGCTGAATCTCCCTGAGAACTACACTAAGGGTACACGTGTCTGTGGATTGCTCAGCCAATTGCATGCTAATTTCACGAGCAAGCTGTTCCATTGATCGGATCAACTGGAACCCTCGCTGTCGTAAGCGACGGAGTGCCAACCATTTCCTAAGAGATGTATCATAGATAGATCAATATTGGGTTCAAATTTTGCTGTGAGCCTAACAAATTTTGAGGAGGGGAAGAGTCGATTACATCGACCCCCCCTCCCCCAATACTCAGCTGGTACATGTTTTCAATATTGTTCAATAAATTGTTAGTCAAAATAATATTGATATCAACCATAGAGACAAGGTATTTGAAGGATGGTTGTTATAACTGATATTTCAGCCAATTATACTATACGTATAATTATTTCAAGGTTGCTTATATTTACTGGGTTATTTATGAATATATGTATTCTTATGCATGTATACATGTTATCACCTGCAAACAGAGTGGCCACATTAAAAATGTCGTTGCATCAATCACGTCAGAGAGCAACTTCATCTTCCACACAAAAATCCAGTAGAAGGGAAGAAAGAAAAATAAAAGTTTTTTGCTGTGAGCCTAACAAATTTTGAGGAGGGGAAGAGTCGATTACATCGATAACTGATATTTCAGCCAATAAGGAGGCCCCAATGTGGTCACATAACTTATTAGAAATAACAACCAAATCTCCCTCAAATTACATCGCTATTGTCTTGAAAGATATGCTTAGCGGTATTTCATCTGTCTTTACGTCCTGAGTTCAGATTCCACCGAGGTCGACTTTGCCTTTCATTCTTTCGGGGTCGATAAATTAAGTACCAGTTGCGTGCTAGGGTGGATCTAATCGACTGGCCCCCCTCCCCAAAATTTCGGGCTTTGTGACTAGAGTAGAAAAGAATATACAAGATACTCATAGCTGGGGTGTTATATTAACTACCAGGTCTACATGATCAGGTCTGAACCGAGGCTAAACAGAACTAACAAAATAAGAGTTCGAAAGATAAAGACAGTACTGGCAGGGATTTGAATTTACAATATAAAATCTAAAATTATTTAGTTTGACAGTCACAGATCAACTGGACGACTTCTCTCAGCTAAACTGTAATCGAAGAGGCTATAAGAAGGGAGACAACTTCAGGAAACTTTTATTTTTCTTTCTTCCCTTCTACTGGATTTTTGTGTGGAAGATGAAGTTGCTCTCTGACGTGATTGATGCAACGACATTTTTAATGTGGCCACTCTGTTTGCAGGTGATAACATGTATACATGCATAAGAATACATATATTCATAAATAACCCAGTAAATATAAGCAACCTTGAAATAATTATACGTATAGTAGAAATACAAACACATTTGATACACAACCTATTTACTCTCTGTCTCCCTTTCTGTACATGCGCATGCGCGAACACACACACACACACACACAAGCTATGTTTTGGAATAAATACATTATTTTATGATGATGATGATGATCATCATCGTTTAACGTCCGCTTTCCATGCTAGCATGGGTTGGACAATTTGACTGAGGACTGGTGAAACCGGATGGCAACACCAGGCCCCAATCTGATTTGGCAGAGTTTCTACAGCTGGATGCCCTTCCTAACGCCAACCACTCCGAGAGTGTAGTGGGTGCTTTTACGTGCCACCGACACGAATGCCAGTCAGGCGGTGCTGGCAACGGCCATGCTCAAAATGGTGT
>NC_069003.1:23364638-23367250 GCF_001194135.2 Octopus bimaculoides
ATATATATGTATATATATACGTATATATATATGTATATATATATATATATGTATATACATATATATATATGTATATACATATATATATATGTATATACATATATATATATGTATATATAAACATACATATATATACTCATACATATATATATATACATACATATATATATACACATGTATACATATATATGCATATATATGTATGTATGTGCATATATATATATGTGTGTATGTGTGTGTATGTATATATATATATATATATATATATATATATATATATATATACACACACACACATATATGTAGAAAGGGATATAATTATAATAATAATGAAATTATTGTGTATAGTGCTCAGGTGCACCACAATTCATCAACGTTGCATGTACAGTACATAAACTTATGTACATAAGTCCAGAAAGTGAAAATATATGAGTCATGATATACATGTATGCATGCATATGGAGTCAGGAATATCAGGTGTAGTGTTGGCGAATTTCAGGAATCATAGCGGTTTTAAAGGATGCATTGTCTCAGCAACTAACAACTGACATGAGTAGTTTGTTCCATGCCTCAACAACAGTGAGTGTGAAAAAATGTTTATGAAAGTCATGAGAGCTGTGCTGTTTTCTGACTTTGCAGGTATGCCCACAGGTGTTAGACACATGTAGCTTAAAAGGTGCTCAAGGTGGTTGTTGGCATGATGGCTAATAATTTGTTGGGTGTTTACCAAGTCGGTTGCCAGACGTCGGAACTTCAGTGTATCTATGTCCAGAGAAGCAAAGTGTTCAGAGTGTGGTAGATCCCTGATGGAGGGTATTTACTTGGCTGCACAGCTCTGAACAGTTTCCAGGAGGTCAATGTCCTGAGCAAGATAGAGGTTCCAGGCTGGTGATGCAAATTCCAAGTGTGGCCGCATCATAGCCATATACAGCCTTAAATAGATACCTGGAAAACAGCTGACAAAGTTCTTGCTGAGTGACGCCAAGACACCCTTGGCCTTCTTGACAATTTTAGGGATGTGCTTTGTCTAGCGCAAATCACTGCTAACAATAATGCCCTTCCTCCTGTCCAGTGTCCTTGCAAATTCTCATCCACGTAAGCTCATACATCTTGGTAGCAGTGTGGTAGTGAGCTGTTCTTTTGAAAGAAAAAGATCATTCCCATGAAGGGCACGTATGGCAGGTAAAATGGATGTGCGTGGCATTTCTAGGTATGCTTGACAAGTAACAGGATTTTCAAAGGAAAACGGTTCTATCAAACCTCTTGGTAATACTCCATACCAGATGTTGACCCCTAGTAAATTGACCGCTTTGTCCACACCTCAGCAAGGATTTTCAGGTGCCCAGTATATATAATTAAGTCAATTCACTGATCATATTTGGTATGTTAATATACTTTTTCATATTGAATCTGAGCTTGTGATTCCTTTATTCCAGAAAATTACATTTATGCATTTGTTTTGCCAGATTCTTGATGTGAAGTCATGTATTAAAATAAATATTATATTTGGGATGGTAATTTTTTTCTTTCTCTTTTTTTTTGCCAAATAAACACAAAGCACTATATATTCGTTTTTCACTTCAGATTCATTATTGTCCTTTGTTTGAAAATCTTTCATCACACCTCCTGTGACCTCTTCAGCAACTCTCCATACCACATGTCTCTTCCTATTCTGTTTACTCCACTCTGTCTTTCTATGGAGAGTCACTGAAGAGGCCATTGGATGTGTGACGAAAAAATTTTAGGCAAAGGACAGTAATAAATCTGAAGGGAAGAACAAATATAGTGTGTGTGTGTGTTTATTTGACTATAAAGAAAAATAATTATTACCATCCCAAAATCTAATAACATTCCAGGAAAATTTTAGAAAAGTGTTACAGAGGTTTAAAGCTTGATTATTTTTCCCCAGTCAGAAAACAGGACCTGTCCATAATAGATGTGATAAAATGAAACTAAACATTAGACAAAGTTTTAAACAAAAGGAATTTTGTATACAGATGTACATTTTCTTGCTGAATCTGTGTTTGTTATTCATTTATTCCAAAATTTTTTTAGAAAAATGTTACAAAGGTTTAAAGTTAGATCATTTTTACCCAATCAGAAAACAGAATTTGCGCATTAGAGCTGTGATAAAATAAAGGTAAACAATAAAAGTTTTAAACAAAATGAAAGCAATACGTAAGAGATAAGACACATGCAGAAAAAAAATGATAAATAGTGTGGTAAATAACTGGGAGCAATTGATGGTGACAGTTAGAGAATAGAGTTGTCAAGCTAAAAATTGAATTATTTCCCATGGCAAATTATATTTTTTTATTATTATTTACAGTCAATCTTCTCTTTAGGATGTAGCTTTCAAAAAACAAATTCGTTTTCTCAAGGATGCACCATTCCAGAGTCTTTCAGTGCTAAACATGCATAACCACATACACATACATTTATATGTATACATGTGTATATATTTATACATATATATGTGTGTGTATATATCTATATGTATATATCTGTGTGTGTGTGTCAATATGTGTATATATGTATATATTTATACGTGTGTGTGTGTATATTAATCTTTTTATTATATTTATCTTATGATATTTACTTTACTTTATATT
>NC_069003.1:23367260-23371406 GCF_001194135.2 Octopus bimaculoides
TATATATATATATATATATATATATATATATATATATATATATATATGTATATATCAGTATGTATATATGGGTATATATCGATATGTTTATATCTGTATATATTGATGTGTATATATATATGTATATATCAATATGTATATGTGTCTATATAGTTATATGCATATATGTCTATATAGTTCTATATGTATATATCTATATGTGTATATCTCCATATGTATATATGTGCATATATTTATATATTAATGTATGTATTATCATTATTTATATGTGTAAACATTTATATGTATATGTGTCATCATCATCATCATCATCATCGTTTAACGTCCGCTTTCCATCCTAGCATGGGTTGGACGATTTGACTGAGGACTGGTGAAACCAGATGGCTACACCAGGCTCCAATCTGATTTGGCAGAGTTTCTACAGCTGGATGCCCTTCCTAACGCCAACCACTCCGAGAGTGTAGTGGGTGCTTTTACGTGTCACCCGCACGAAGGCCAGTCATGCGGTACTGGCAACGGCCACGCTCAAAATGGTGTATTTTATGTGCCACGCACACAAGAGCCAGTCTAGGGGCACTGGCAACGATCTCGCTCGAAAGTCCTTACACATGCCGCGAGCACATATATTCTTTACATGTGTATGTGTATGTGTCCATATATGCATATGCATACAGACCACCCCCTCAGACTTTGTGCATTCATTATATTGGGTTGGTGCATAATTATTGCAGCTTTTTTTCAACAAATTTTATTCAACAAAAACAATAATAATATTTAACAAAAACATCTTTAAATGACAGTCTGACCATCTGCCAAGCTAATGGGAAGCAGTAATTGAAGTAGATGGTGAATACGTTCTGGAATAATCATTTAAGGATGTTTTTGTTACACGTTGTTGTTTTTGTTGAATAAAATTAGTTGAAAAAAAGCCACAATAATTATGCACCAACTCAAGTCGCATGGCTCAGTGGTTAGAGCATCGAGCTTATGATCGTGAGGTTGTGAGTTTGATTCCTGGACCAGGCTGCATGTTGTGTTCTTGAGCAAAACTCATTATTTCACGTTGCTCCAGTTCACTCAACTGGAGAAATGAGTTGCAACATCACTAGTACCAAGATGTATCAGCTTTTGCCTTTCCCTTGAATAACATCAGTGGCATGGGTGACTGCTGGCCTTCCATAAACAACCTTGTCCGGACTTATGCCTCGGAGGGTAACTTTCTAGGTGCAATCCCATGGTCATTCATAACCGAAGGGGGTCTCCTCTTCCTCAATATTTACTCCATCACTCATTTCCTATTCTTCAATTTTCTCATATATCCATACAACTTCTACTCACCCACACTCCTTGTTATTTTGCCACTACTCATTTCCATTCACTTTCCTGTTCCTTGAGGGTCTACTATGATATTTTGTCAACACTATTCTATCTCTTCGTGCAGCTCCACCCCAGTTATTCCCAACCACACTTCTACGATATGAGTAGCCATGTTGTCCCTCAGTGATTCTCAACCATGTTTTGCCTTTGAATCCCTTTGATTCCTATTTTACTCTGTTGGACCCCCACAGCCATTCAATGTTTAAAAAAAGTCCCATTATATTTTTGTAATTAAATATAATCAGAAATTGTCGAAAAAAAAATTAGTGAAATATTTTGTATTTTGTAGAAGTGTAACCAATTTATTGCACACAAATTTTAACAGCAAAATCTTATGTGGGCTGTTAAGGGCCATGTGGACCCCAGTTGAAGACCACTGCTTTAACCCCCTCAAAACTTAGCCTGAAACCACCTCCCTCTTTACAATAATCACACTCAGTTGGCAAGGATCATAGTGTTGCAAACTATATGGTGACTTCACTAGTGCTAGTTCCATGATTAAAAATGTATCCAGTAAACCCTGTAAAGTGGATTATGTTGGGAAGGACATCCAGTCATGAGAACTATGCAGAGGCAGGCATCACATCATGGTCCAGTCCTAGGACCTGTCAGATCCTGTCAAATTGCTCATCTTCTATGCCAACATAGAAGATGGTTGCAGGTGGCACGTAAAAAACACCATTTTGAGCGTGGCCGTTGCCAGTACCGTGTGACTGGCCCTCGTGCCGGTGGCACGTAAAAGCACCCACTACACTCTCGGAGTGGTTGGCGTTAGGAAGGGCATTCAGCTGTAGAAACTCTGCTAAATCAGATTGGAGCTTGGTGCAGCCTTCTGGCTTGCCAGTCCTCAGTCAAATCGTCCAACCCATGCTAGGATGGAAAGCGGGCGTTAAACGATGATGATGATAATATAATCGTATATATACAATTATCTTATATTTACTTATTTCTGTCATTGGACTGTGGCCAAGCTGGGGCACTGCCTTGAAGGGTTTTAGTCAAACAACTTGACCCCAGTACTTAATTTATTTTTCTTAAGCCTGACACTTATTCTACCATTTTTTTCTTTGACAAGTTACTACAGTGTGGAAACATAAACAAACCAGCACTAGTTGTTAGGTGGTGTGGAGAACACTAACAGAAATACATGTAAACACACACACACACGCACACACACACGCACACACACACACACACACACACACACACACACACACATATTTATATAGCTATATATGATGGGCATCTCTCCAATTCTATCTACAAAATCCATTCACAAGGTTTCAGTGAGAGTTATTGTCCAAAGTGCTATACAGTGGGACTAAAACAGGAACCAGTCCCACTGCATGGCATCTTGGACAAATGCACAACATAGAAATTAGGAGAAATTAAATAGATTTAAACATTACGAATCTTCATCATCATCATCATCGTTTAACGTCCGCTTTCCATGCTAGCATACGTTGGACGATTTGACTGAAGACTGGTGAAACCGGATGGCTACACCAGGCTCCAATCTGATTTGGCAGAGTTTCTACAGCTGGATGCCCTTCCTAATGCCAACCACTCTGAGAGTGTAGTGGGTGCTTTTACGTGCCACCGGCATGAAGGCCAGTCAGGCGGTACTGGCAATGGCCACGCTCAAAATGGTGTATTTTATGTGCCACCTGCACAAGAGCCAGTCCAGGGGCACTGGCAACGATCTCGCTAAAAAGTCCTTACACATGCCATGGGCATAAGTGCCAGAAAGGTGACGCTGGGCACAGGTGCCATCACGATTTCGTTTTCGCTTGCCCCAACAGGTCTTCCCAAGCAGAGTTTCATGTGCAATGAAGGAGACGACATTGGCATGGGTGCCAGTCGTCGAATTTAGTTTGATTTCGATTCCACTTAAGAATTTAAACACAGAGAGTCTCCTGACAGACCATTTTCTGGTTTGTTGATAAAGACACAACATAGGGACATTATGAAAACTCACTGGGGAAGAAATAAAAAAGTAAATACATTCTTTCTGTTGATATATGTGGGAATATAGGAAGTTTCCTGATGGACTATTTCAAGTATGTCTTCTTGGAGAAGAGAAACCCAGCTTCCTTCTCCAGTCAATAGTTCTTAATATAGCAGCTGTCCTATGTTATTGACTAGAGAAGGAAACCAGGTGCAGGAGTGGCTGTGTGGTAAGAAGCTTGCTTCCCAACCATATGGTTCCGGGCTCAGTTCCACTGCATGGCACCTTGGACAAGTGTCTTCTACTATAGCCTCAGCCCGACTAAAGCGTTGGGAGTGGATTTGGTAGAAGGAAACTGAAAGAAGCTCATTATGTGTGTGTGTGTGTGTGTGTGTGTGTGCACGTGCTTATCCCCCTCACCATTGCTTGACAACCAATGTTGATGTTTTTACATCCCCATAACTTAGTGGTTCAGCAAAAGAGACCGATAGAATAAGTACTAGGCTTACAAAGAATAAGTCCTGGGGTCGATTAGTTCGACTAAAGGCGGTGCTCTAGCATGACCACAGTCAAATGACTAAAGCAATAAAAGAATAAAAGAATATCTGTTCTATATTTAAGAGATGAGGAATTATGTACATCATTTACATTTGAAAGGTATTTGTCCTCATCTTGTTTGTTTTTAACACAACGTTTCGGCTGATATACCCTCCAGCCTTCATCAGGTGTCTTGGGGAAATTTCGAACCTGGGTTCTATGGTATTTTTCGATGTTGTTGTTGTTCTTCTTCTTCTTCTTCTCCTTCTTCTCCTCCTCCTCCT
>NC_069003.1:23371572-23377331 GCF_001194135.2 Octopus bimaculoides
TCCTCCTCCTCCTTCTTCTCCTTCTTCTTCTTCTTCTTCTTCTTCTTCTTAAAAATACCTTAGGAATGAAAACCCAGTTTCAAAATTTCCCCAAGACACCTGATGAAGGCTGGAGGGTATATCAGCCGTAACGTTGTGTTAACAACAAACAAGATGAGTACAAATATCCATCTAATGTAAATAATGAAAAGAATGTGTTTACATTTTTATTCCCCACCCCCACACTAAGCCTTTCTAATGCGTGTGAGAGTGTGTGTCTGAAAAGGACTCTGGTGATCAGGAGTTTGATACAAGCAAAAAGTGAAGTATTTTAGAGAATTGTGGCTACAACAAAGACAGCTGTATATAATTGTTTAAGTCTGAATTTTTAAAATTACAATGTTTCAGCACATGTTGTTGAATATAACATAGGCTCGTACTATATGAGTGTGCAAAGTGTGTTTGTGTGTCTGTATTGTCACACACACACACACACACTGTTAGAGAGAGGGGGAGAGAAAGAGAGGTCGGGGGGAGAATTAAATAGCTCTGTATTCAGTGATGAAAACGTGTGGGAATTATATGTAGGAACAAAGGAAGAAAGCTGAGAAAATACCGAAAGTATTTTGTAAAAGTTGTAACAAGGAAGAACATTAATGGAAATGTCTGCAAGGACAATTAAATATCATATTTAATGTTCCAATATCGCAACAGAAGATTCCTGTGGCATTGACAAAACTGTGAAATAATGTTTACTCACGGAGATATAAAGAGACAGCCAGAGAGAATGGTGTATTCTCTGTATATAAACAGATGTTAATGTCTGCACATGTAATAGATTCCATCACAAATGGAAATGCCAAATCAATGGAATTGTTATTTGAAGATCTTCAGATAAATAGGAAATTTAAAGTGGTTAGGTAATGCAGCAGATGGTTACAAAGCTTATACCTTTCTTTTAATTACCACCATAAAGTCGATGTTAATCACTTGGTAAATAACATCTGTGACATAGGTTCAATTTCTATATATATATGATGTACTTATTGTATACAGTGCTCAGGTGCAATTCAATTCATCAGAAAAAGTAGCTAAGAATGCATGTATAGTACATAGAATAATGCACAAAAAAAGATGGGGAAGTGAACAGTGAATGAATCATAAAAAAAGGTGGGGGAACATTAGCTGTACTGTTGCAAATTTCAAGAAGCATGGCAGCTTTGAAGGATGTAATGTCCCAATAGTGGAGACACAATGGCCCAGTGGTTAGGGCAGTGGACTCGCGGTCATAGGATCGCAGTTTCGATTCCCAAACCAGGCGTTGTGAGTGTTTATTGAGCGAAAACACCTAAAAGCTCCATGAGGCTCCAGCAGGGGATGGTGGCAAACCCTGCTGTACTCTTCCACCACAACTTTTTCTCACTCTTACTTCCTGTCTCTGTTGTGCCTGTAATTCGAAAAGGTCAACCTTGTCACACACTGTGTCACACTGAATATCCCCGAGAACTACGTTAAGGGTACACGTGTCTGTGGAGTGCTCAGCCACTTGCACGTTAATTTCATGAGCAGGCTGTTCTGTTGATCGGATCAACTGGAACCCTCGACGTCGTAAGCGACGGAGTGCCAACAATAACAATGTCCCAATAGCTGACAACTGATGGGGGTAGTTTATTCCATGCTTCAACAATTCTGAGTGCGAAATAGTGTTTCTGAAAGTCATGGGTGCTGTGCTCCTTTCTGATTTTATTAGCATGTCCATTTATGTGTTAGACATGGAATTTCAAAAGGTGCCCAAGGGTGTTGCTGGAAAAATGGTGGATAATCTTGTGGGTGTCTACCAAGACAGTTGCTAAGCATTGGAACTTTAATGTGTCCATGCCCAGGAAAGCAAGCTGTTCAGGGTATGGTAAATACCCGATGATGGGTATTTGTTTGGTTGCACATTTCTGGACAGTTTCCAGGAAATTGACATTTTGAGCAAGATAAGGGTTGCAGACTGGTGATGCAAGATCTAAGTGTGGATGTATCATAGCCATATACAGCTCTAAATTGGTAGCTGGAGAACGGCTGACAAAGGTCATACTGAGGGATGCTAGGACACCCTCAGCCTTCTTGTCAATTTTAGAAATGTAGTTTGTCCAACACAAATCGCAGTTGACAATGCATTTTTCTGAGCTGTTGATATATGTGGGAATATAAGAAGTTTCCTGATGGACCGTTTTAAATATGTCTTCTCAGAGAAGACATACCTAGCTTCCTTCTCCAGTTAATAATTCTTCTTTACATAGCAGCTGTCCTGTGTTATTGACTAGAAAAGGAAACCGAGTGCAGGAGTGTCTGTGTGGTAAGAAGCTTGCTTTCCAACCATATGGTTCCAGATTCAGTTCCACTGCATGCCACCTTGGGTACATTCCCTAGCAGACTTCTTAAGATTGGTGTTGTGGAAGGAGTATGTAAAAGCTAAGATTTTCATTCCAAAATGTATGGTAATGCATTTGTTCACAGCCAGCTTGAGTTGTCAGTCTATAATCCATTGCTGCACTGTGTTCAGGTCTGGTTGCAAGACAGATTTATAGCATTATCGGATCTGTTTGTTTTATCTCAAGGTACAACTTGATAGCATCTGCATATTTCAACATTGTATCATTCTTTAAATAGGCATCAATGTCATTAATATATGCAACAAACAACAGGGTTCCAAGAACAGATCCTGGTGTCACACCAGATGTCCTCTCATAGGGTGCAGAATGCTGTAACTACCTGTTTTTGGCTGAAAATGACAGGCTTCAACTAGTTAGAAAGATCATCTCTCATAGCCATTGTGGAGAGTTTTGCCATAAATCATCTGTGTGGCATAGAATTGAAAGTTTTAGCAAAGTCAGGATAGAGAACATCCACCCTGAGTTGCCATCAGTGATTCAGATATATCTGCTATAAACTGTTAGCCAGAGTAGCTGGAGTTAGGAATAAATCCAAATTGTGAGGGTTGAATAAGGCTATGAGGGTTCCAGAGGTTTTAGAGCGCTTCTCTCATATGGGACTACATCAGTTTGGTGATGCAGCTAGTGAGACTGACTGAATGGTAGTTGACAGATGATGTATGATCACCCGTTTTTAACAAGGGAAGAAGGGAATAACACTAGCAATCTAGCAATCTTCCATTGCTCCAGAACAACACAGTTATTAAAGCAGAATTGGCAAAAGAATGAAAGCTAGTGCACAAAAAAGAACCCACCATGTTTGAAAAGCAGATAAGAAGTCTGTATACCTGTTCAGCATCACAATGTTCTTTCCTGGCAAGTCAAACTACTGCAGTCTCCCAAATTGCATTTATGGGGCTTTTAATGTTTTTGATGCTTCACATGTTGCCCAGATTGAATTGAAGATGTTCTGAAGTACAGTACTGACATTTCCAAAATCGTGAAATTCAAGCCAGTTTGGGCATTGTAAATTTGAGCAGTAAGAGTTCCAGTCCGCTTTGTTTCAGTCAAAGCAAGCAATTTGGAGGTGGTGATAGGTTTTATTTCTACCCATATAAAACAGATTGTAAATGATCATAGCATGATTACAGTTGTCTAAAGGTTCCTCGGTAGTGACCATTTCAGGTTTAATGGTAAAGAGTGGATGCAAAGTGTTACTACCTCTTGTAGAGGAAGTGACTACTTGGGACCAGCTCAAATCCAGCACTGATCAAGAAAATGATTTGCACTTTGCAGCCAACAAAAGATTTCCCAATCAATCTTAGGGTAATTGAAATCACCAGCAATGGAAACATAAACGGCTTTTTCTAGGCTCTGCATTGAGGATATCAAAAAACTGTGTCTTGATGGTAGTTGAAGTGTTGACATGCCCGTGCATATATCACAGAAAAATACCTTTTGTTGTGTGATTCAAATCATCACAAGGAATTGTTGAAAAGTTTGAATGAATGTGGACCATCACACCAACTCAACAATGATTAATACTGTCTTTACAAAGCAAGTTGTAACCAGCCATGGTAAAAACACCAAAAAATGTGCCCTGTTTTTGTGACTGTAATGATATTGGATCTGATACTTTCAGTATAAGGTTCAAAAAGGTGGATCTTGTTGGATACACTTCAGGCATTTAAGGATCTTGTTGGATACACTTCAGGCATTTGGCTTTAAGCCTGTTGTGATGATATTTAAGGGATGGTGGATTGATTTTCTAAAAAGAAAATTAAGTCTGGTGAAGTCATTCTGGTGAGGTCATTGATTGTCACTTATTCCTCATGTGTGGTTATGGCACAATAAAAGTGTAGGAGAGAATAAGAGGCAACTGAATGACTTTCAAAACAAATCATTAAAGGATTAATCCTTGGTGCCCTCATAGACAACTTTATAGAAGTTAATGGTCTTAAAGGTCATTCTCACTTCCACTTAGGTAAAACAGGTAGTTTTGAGACAAATATTTAAAAAAGGTTTCCTAAAATATCCTTAAATACACACACATACATATGCACATACATGCACTCACACATACACACATGTGTAAGGATTTGATCTCAAAGGTCAAAAGAAATGCACCTAGTCTTGTAAATGCCATTATTTGAATAAACAAATCTCTACAGTCTATTGTATGTTATTGAGTACTTTAGGAGAAATTGCGGTCCTCCTAATGTTTTTGATAGGGCTGTTTGTGTGCATTTGTGTATGTATTTATCTACATTTGTGTGTGTGTGTGTGTATGTGTGTGTGTGTGTGTGTGTGTGCGTGTGTGTGTGTGCGTGCGTGTGTGTGCACAGACGCAGCTGTATAGTAAGAAGTTTGCTTCCCAACCACATGGTTCTAGGTTCAGTACCACTGTGTGGCACCTTGGGCAAGGGTCTCCTATTGTAACCCCAAAACATTATGAGTGGATTTTGTAGATGGAAACTGAAAGAAGCCTGTCATGTGTGTGTTTGTGTGTGTTGGTGTGTTTACATCTTAGTAACTTAGCAGCTCAACAGAACAAGTACCAGGCTTAAAAATCAAGTACTAGGGTTGGCTCATTTGACTAAAAACTCTTCAGCATGGCACCCCAGCATGGCCACAGTCTAAGGACTGAAACAGATAATGTAGTAAAAGAATATATACCCCCAAGCAACTCATAGCAAATGTACCAACTGCCCCTTCTCAATCCTTTCTATTTTTAGTGTGTGTCCCCTGCCCCCTCCGCAATGTTCAACCTTCAGCTGTTAAAGTCAAGTAGAGTCAACATCTACTCAGTCTGAGATTACCTGACAATGGAGGTGGGGGCGTAGTACAATGTCTTAGGGGACATGAACTAAATCTGCTCTCAGCAAATACTGATGTCAGAGTAAGTTAACCAGAAAGACACTATATCAATATTTGAAATCAACTTTGAAATATTCCCTTCATAGATTCTTCGCTAAAACAAATAAGCAGCGAATCTCTGCAAATATTCTGTTCAAATGTGAAGAGGAACAGCTTTCTAGCCAGAGGATCTTGGTGAATCTGTATTTACACCAACCTGTGTTAATGCTGTACAGTTCAACACTGGAATGCAGTAGAGGAGAGGTATTTTAGTCCTTCGTTGAGAGATTCCAATTTACCATTTACTCTTGCCTGTAATTTCTGTCTTCAGTCAATAGAGCTGATGACATTACCCGGTTGTGTGGCTGTGGATTTTTGAGGAGTTGAGGTGAGAGGGTGTTTATGCTGGGCCTAATGTTTACAGGTACATGTAAATGTTATGTGTCTACCTACGTAATGTATATATATATATATATATATATATATATATATATATATATATAT
>NC_069003.1:23377637-23378714 GCF_001194135.2 Octopus bimaculoides
TGTGTGTATATATATATATATATATATATATATATATATACACACACACATGTATGTGTACGAACAGCCGTGTTACATGGCAGTGAAACATGGGCTGTGACTGCTGAGGACATGTGTAAGCAAGCTTACAAGAAATGAAGCCAGTATACTCCGATGGATGTGTAAAGTCAGTGTACAAGAGAAACGATTGCGCTGGTATGGTCATGTGGCAAGAATGGATGATGATAGCTGTGTGAAAAAGTGCCACATCCTAGTGGTTAAGGGAACCTGTGGAAGAGGTAGACCCAGGAAGACCTGGGATGAGGTAGTGAAGCACGACCTTCGAACATTAGGCTTCACCGAGGCAATGACTAGGGACCAAGACCTTTGGAAATATGCTGTGTGTGAGAAGACCCAGCAAGCCAAGTGAGACCATAACCCATGGCCTATGCCAATGGTGTAACCAGGTGCTTATGCGTACCTTTCCTTCATTGGACACTAAACTCTGCTTGCGAAGACCTGTTGAGGCAAGTGAAATCGAAATCAAAATTGAAATTGAGCCAAATTTGATGACTGTCACCTGTGCCAGTGGAGCGCTAACAGCACCGTCTGAGCGTGATCATTGCCAGAACAGCTGTCTGGCTTCCGTACCGGTGGCATGTAAATAGCACCATTTGAGTGTGACCGTTACCAGCATTGCCCTACTGGCACTTGTGCCAGTGGCATATGAAAAAGCATTCGAGCAAGGTCATTGCCAGTGCCACTGGACTGGCTCCTGTGCAGGTGGCACATAAAAAACACCATTTTGAGCGTGGACGTTGCCAGTACCGCCTGACTGGCCCTTGTGCTGGTGACACGTAAAAAAACCCACTACACTCTCGGAGTGGTTGGCTTTAGGAAGGGCATCCAGCTGTAGAAACTCTGCCAGATTAGATTGGAGCCTGGTGCAGTCATCTGGATTACCAGTCCTCAGTCAAATCGTCCAACCCATGCTAGCATGGAAAGTGGACATTAAATAATAATGATGATGATGATGCTACCTACATAAATTTGAATATAATTATATATATATATAGTTCAAAAAAACAATAACAAAAA
>NC_069003.1:23382986-23391860 GCF_001194135.2 Octopus bimaculoides
GTGGGTTGCAAGCATTGTGGGGGAAAAAAAGAAAGAAAACGGCGAAGAAGGGACTGAAGATGTTGGGTGAAGGAGTGAAGGTGAGGCATGGTGAGAGGATGTGAATGTCGGTGTGGGTGTTATTAGTGGCGAGACAAGGGAAGGACGAGAAAGGTAGAAGGAGAACAGATAAAGGTGAAACAAGTCGATATATATATATATATACAAATATATAAACATATATGTGTATATTGACACACACATATATACACACACTGTCAATTTTATTGATGCTGCCCTGGAAAATTCATTGAGGAAAATTCATTGAGTCGTGGTGAACTGAAAGTTACTGTCAATACAATTATAGCCAATATTTGACTCCACACGTAGACCGAGTCCTTCATTCAGTTAATGTTCATTGTTTGCATGCATATAAAAACACTTTTTTTTAAAAATCATTATGCATAACTATACATATACTTACATAGACATTACACACACTCATGCACTGACATATGCACACACCCATGTGTACACACACACACACACACACACACACACATTTACATTATATCAGGTTTGAATGACTGTATCGAAGTCCATATTTGAAGCAAAACTGTAAACCGATAAGACGTCCAAACATGACTTTACATGCACACACACATGTATATATACATATGTATACATACATATGTTCATACATATGTATATTCATTTATACATACATCAATGTGTGTGTTTATACATACATATACATGCATATATATACATACTGTCCGGGAATGAATAGAGAAACTGCTTCTGTTTTTGTATACGTAAACACAAGGAATATTGGTTGAACATTCTCATTGAAACTACTAAGTGCAAACATTATAGGCTGGATATAGTTGTTGGAGAGAGACAAGAAACATTACACACTGTCATGGAGGTCAGCTGCCCTGTTTATGTGAATATCTCTTCAAAAACCAAAGTAAAAGAGGACCATTCAAGACAACTGCTTCAAAACCTCCAGCTTCTATATCTAAATAATAAATTCACGTTTATACCAGTAATAAGTGGTGCATTTGGTTTTTGGTGTTAATTTTAAGTGACAATCTGGATTAGCAGAGGTTTTCAGAAAAAGAAATCGACCGTGGCTGTGTGGTAAGTAGCTTGCTTACCAACCACATGGTTCTGGGTTCAGTCCCACTGCGTGGCACCTTGGGCAAGTGTCTTCTACAATAGCCTCTGGCCGACCAAATCCTTGTGAGTGAATTTGGTAGACGGAAACTGAAAGAAGCCCGTCGTATATATGTATATATATATGTGTGTGTGTGTGTGTGTGTGTGTGTGTGTATGTTTGTGTGTCTGTGTTTGTCACTCCAGCTTCGCTTGACAACCGATGCTGGTGTTTTTATGACCCCCGTAACTTAGCGGTCCAGCAAAAGAGACCGATAGAATAAGTACTAGGCTTACAAAGAATAAGTCCTGGGGTCGATTTGTTCGACTAAAGGCGGTGCTCCAGCATGGCCACAGTCAAATGACTGAAACAAGTAAAAGAGTAAAAGAGCTAACTTGCATTTTACAAACACAATCTGTAAACGGAACAGTTAAACTATAAAAACATTTCTCAAGTTCAAAATGTGATGTTATTTTTGTTATTGACATTCCAACAATGGAGCTTTGTCTCTTTGTTAGAAAGCAGGTCCTTCCTTACTGAAGACTTCAAATAATTTAAAATATAAGAGAACACACATACACACACACACACACATATATAATTTAAGGCAGCGAGCTGGCAGAAACTTCTTTCAGTTTCCATCTAAAAAATGCACTCATAAGGCTTCAGTCAGCCCAAGGCTATAGTAGAAGACACTTGTCTAAGGTTCTATATAGTGGGATTGAACCCAGAACCATGTGGTTGGGAAACAGACTTCTTACCACATAGCCATGTCTGCACCTATATATAGCTATAGATATACATACATAATATTTGTTATATATTGTAATATGGTTATTAGTGTTTGTGGAATACTCAGACACAATCTAATTTATAAAACAATTAGACTTGTGTCCCTCTATTTCTGATGTCTTTTCATTTCTCCTGTGACTTTTTTCTTGCCCATCTGGTGTGTGCGTATAGGGGCTGGTGTGTGCCCGTATAAGCTGTCTATCGAAAGAAGTTAATCTCAGAGAAATTTTAGCTGGTATTGTGAATTCATTTTCTTCTATTCTATCGCCCTCTTCCTCCTCTCTTGTTCTCCAGTTTGTGTACATATGTCTTTTACTTGTCTGTTTGGTATATACAAATAAGTGTGTGTGGGAGGTATGTACCTTGCATACGTATAAACATTCCAACACATATATAATGTGTGTGTGTGCGTATGTATAGAATGCATATATTCATTGAGGTTATGCTCACAAACGCATGTATCCATATATATATATATATACACATACACACACACACATGCACATACACACACGTACACACAATACATGTTGAAAGAAAGAGAGAGTGTAAATATTTATTTCTTGGTTGAAATACTTCTCTTGTCATGTGACCAGTGATCATTGACCAATAAGAAACGTCCTAGTTTCAACTTCAGACGCTTGTGTTTAATTTCCAATTTGTTAGTACACTTTTCTTTAAACAGAAGTCTAGTTGTATAAACACAATAGAACCTAATTTTACAACCAGGAGGACATTGTTCTTTTTTTATCCCTTCCATGGAAGAAAACCTGCTGAGATTCAAGTTTTTATATCTTTCTGTAACCCAACCCACTCAACCAGGAGTACAGTTTCATTACTCTGAATAGGGATGTATCACATTCACTCATAGCCTCTCCCAAGATTATGTGGTGTTGATGCCTTTTTTCATCTGATTAGAACATAATGTTCTTCCTCCATATGTTCCACTTCGCATTATAAGTTTATAACTTCGTTCAGGAGGACTGTTACCTTAATTCATTCCAAAGTGACTCTCTTTCTCCCTCTCTCTCTCTCTCTCTCTCTCTTTCTCTCTCTCTCTCCCTTTCTACAAGAACTACATCAGGTACCCAAGGGATTTTTGCATTGTCATTGAATATAAGTTTAAATTCCCTTGTACTTCTGATTGTGGGGGAGGCCAAAAATGTTCCGTCGCAGAAGTCAGCCAAGTGTTGTGTGGACACAGACTAAACCATGCCAAAATCTTCCATTCCTCAATTTACGACGAGCAAGCTGTTCTGAAAGTTTCGCACATTTTCTCTCTTCTGGCTGTCATCAATGTGAGTTCAGCAATTTTATTTCTATCAAAATTAAATTTTTGTTCTTCAATGTTCCAGAGTCAATAGTCAGTCATGTTGTTGTTGTTGTTATTGTTGTTTGGCCCTACAGACTTTTCATTCGAGGAATCTCAACCATGACCATTACTTCTTTATTTTTCTTTTCTTAACCCTAGTGTATCTAGAATTACATTACTTATATGTTTTCTCTTTTACTGAGACAGTGGTAGAGTATGATGTGAGAGATTTGGCTGCTATTTCCAACAGGTTAAGTGACATCATTGGTTTTGTATCCCTTGTTGTATCCCTTGTTTTGAATCCCTTGTTGATTCACAGATGGCCATATTTTATAGGGACAATCAAATAAAAGTTTGGAATGTCATGTCATATCATTGGCATTGTGTCCTATTTACATCTAAGGCAGTTAACAATCAATGGTGCAGTCCATTTACTTTGGTAACACAAGTTACACCAGGTCATTTATGACTAAACATGTTATGCATATTGGCCATGTGGTTATGTCCATCTACCTAAGATTAACAAAACCAAGTATAGATCTCTTCTTCTCACTTGTGTAAACAAGACTTGTACTGTGTCAAAAAATCATCATATGCACACTGTTATCTGTATTCTTTTCTGCACAAGGCACAAGGCCCGAATTTTGGGGGAGGGGGCCAGTCAATTAGATCGACTCCAGTACACAGCTGGAACTTAATTTATTGACCCCAAAAGGATGAAAGGCAAAGTCGACTTCGGTGGAATTTGAACTCAGAACATAAAGACAGATGAAATACTGCTAAGCAATTCACCCGGCGTGCTAACATTTCTGCCAGCTAGCTGCCTTACACTGTTATCTGTATTGTTTCCATTATTGATCTAATCAACTTTTGTGGAGAATTCTTTTCTGCTCTGCTCACAAGGCCTGAAATTTTTAGGTGGGGGGCAGTCGATTAGATCGACCCCAGTACACAACTGGTACTTAATTTATCGATCCCGAATGGAATATAGATATGTTTATAATGTTTTCCTTAGCACATAGCAATTGCTACCAAATTCACTCACAAAGTTTTGGTTGGCCCAAGGCTATAGTAGAAGACACTTGCCCAAAGTGCCATGCAGTGAAACTGAACTGGGAACTATGTGGTTGGGAAGCAAGCCTCTTGCCACACAGTCATGCCTAATGGGTTTTTTTTTAATCTCAGTACTTACATGTTTATTATTAGTGCTTATGGTTTGGTTCAATGCACTTTTATTCCACAGCATCAGCACAATCAATTTCAGTGGTTCTAAAAGTCTTCTTTTGGATTGCTGTTGGTTAGCAGAGAATGCTTTGCTGCCTAGTATAGACAATTTTACCCCATTATTGTGAGTTAGCGGAGACTGCGTTTGCTGCGTAGTACAGACAGTTTTACTCGATAACTCTTGAAACTTATCCCTTTTCATACCAAACCATCCATAAATCTATGATACAGACTTCCTGTTTTAAAGTGAACTTAATTAAAACCTTCCAAAAACATTTCATATTTATTTATGTTTCAAACTCCAGTTTAATAATGATAAAGTTATTTTATTAAATTCTTCATAATAAACCCAAATAAATTAAAACAGGGGCAGTGGAATAGTAATGGGAATTTGGTAACAAAAGGATTAAACTTTACAAACAATGATTCCCAGTTCCTTATCCAGCTTGTCTGCAATATGGCAGCTACGATCAACATCATAACATATGGCACCAACACCAGTTTCCACCACCGCCACCACATGAAAATACATCACAATGATCATGACCAACAGTTGAAGAGTTGCTGCTGCTGCTGCTACTGCTAAACCTAACACCGAGCAGTTTAAAATAAAATAACGAAATCAGTGCAGCTACAAATTTCTTGTATTGCTTCCTTCTGAAGATAAACCTTTGCATCTGAAATATTAAGGTTTTTTTGTAAAACTTTCTATATTGTTAGAAGTTTTCTTTATTTCCCTTTTCTTTCATTGTCTACTTCTGTACTACAATGCTTCAAGCAAACTACAATGCTTCAAGCAAACTACAATGCTCTTATCTTTATTGTTATTTGTTTTATTATGTTCTAAGTAGAATTGCCATTTCATGCTTAGAATTGCTTTACTCTCAGATTTCCTACTCAGAATTGCTGAAGCATGGAATAACTCCCCACATCAGTTGTTAGCTGCCATAACACTGCATCTCCAAATCTTGTGTGCTTCCCAAAATTTGCCAACAATACACCTGATGCACACCTCCCCCCTTTTTTTTTTTAAATGACTCAATTTCTGTTCACTTCCTGTGCACTTTCAGCTAATTTTTCTGATAAGCTGTAGTGCACAGATGGAAGTCTGCTGGTGCTAAATCTGGCAAATAGGGCAGGTGCAGAAGTGATACCTTGTTGCTTTTGGTGAGAAACCCATGAGTGAGAAGAGCTTGGTGAAGAATCCAATTCTGCATGCTTGGTTGCTTTCGATGAATGTCCTCCCTCAAACACTCCAAATTGTTGCAATAGAACTCCTGACCGATGGGCTAACCCTGGGAGACAAATTATTGATGCACAATACATGTCTAGGGGTGACGCTCATGGCAGGTCTTCCAGATTGCTTATCGTCTTCCAGGGATCCTCTTCCACTTTTGAAGCACCCATGCCACTCGAAACTTTGCATACAACCCATTGCCCGGTCACTGTGAACTTACTGAACCATGCTCAAAGTCTCTGTAGCAGATTTACTAAGTGTAACGCAAAATTTCACATTGGCTCTTTGCTCTAGACCAGGGGTTTTCAAACTGTGGTCCGCGGACCACAGGGGGTCTGCAAGGACAACAAATAATTTTTATGGGCAATTTGATTTTATATATGTTTTTTAATCGAAATCTTTTAATTGACAATAAACCTATTTGTTAAATACTGTTAAATAAATAAATGTAAAAATATATGTCATTTTAAGCCAATATTTATGTATAAATTTCATAAGCGTTTATAAGGTAAAGCCTGAAATATAAAGGGGTTCGCAAGTCAAAAAGTTTGAAAACCCCTGCTCTAGACTACAGCATACACATGATCACAAAAACATAAATTTCACAAGTTGTGAAGTAAACACAGTGATGTCATTTGGCATGCTGCCTCATGAAGGTCACTGCTATCCCTCACAGCACACACAACAGTGTGCTGCCATCTGTTGCATGCTACAGAACTAGTCCAGGAACTTTTTTATACTAACTCGTATGTAGTGCAATTTGTTGTTGTAATTGATGGCATAGTAATATATAATGCATTATGTTGTAATATATGACTACATAATATACATGATCTGTTGTAAGGAAGTAACTGTACAATAATACATTATATATTGTTATATATGACTGATTACATATGTATGATCTGTTGCAATATATGATGATATTATATATTGAAATCTGTTGTAATTGATTGCACAATAATATATAATACAATATGTTGTAATATGTGACTACATAATGCATATGATTTGTTATAATGTGTGACTATATAATAATGATAATAATAATAATAATAATAATAATAAATGCCCGGATGCAGTACCAGGCAGTGGCTCTCATGGCTTCTGATCTTAACTGATTCGAAGTGTTATCATGTACATTGTTTTGTCTTGGTATTAAAGATGGGCTACAGCAAATATTCTGCTTAATACCACAGATTTGCTTGTCAGTTGTTTGACCTTAACCAGTTGAGCATGTCCCTTGGTGGCTGACGATATGTGCATCTCTGATCATGAGCAGAAGTAGTGGGGGAGTATCATAGCCATGTGTTGAGAAGAATTTTGGCTGTTTGAATAATTCACCTTTGGAAACATGGGTGTTTTGCTCAACATTCTTAAACAAACCTTATTCAGGGACCTTTTGAACGGGATGGGGCTACTCGACCTGAAGAAAATTCTAACTGGGCCCTACCTGCGAGGTCATGCGCTGTTTATCATGATATAAGATCACCATGTCACGCACATATGGTTGTGATGCATGTGCCTGGTGTACCCTTATCAGACGGGTAGTCATGATGGGTATACTGGGCTTTGTATATTTTACTCCTGTGTCACCTTGATGGCATGCACTGCTCTCTCACTCAATAATAATAATAATAATAATAATAATAATAATATATTATTATAATAATATATTATTATTATACATGACCATATCATAAATAATAAAATGGGCTGAGGTTCACTACAGCTGTTTCAGATGCATTTTTTATTGATGAACAAATCAATTACATCATGTAAAAAACATCGTTTTCTTCAGGAAAAGATCATCTGAATTATCATGTATAGCAAATTGAAGGAATTCTACCCAACATCACATCTGAAGTTCCTAATAAACCAAGGGTATGGTCTGAGTGGGTCACTAGACATTGTCTAAAGTTATTTTAGTACTGAACCCGTTATATGATTTTTGAAAAATCACAGAACCGACCTCTGGATAACCTTCATCAACTTAACTTTTATAATTCAGTTAACAAAACAAAAATTGATTTTGAAATAATTTATTCACATAAAAAAAAAGCAAGTAAATTACTTGTTTTGAAAATGGTAAATTACTTGTTCATAAATTAAACTTTTGTTAAATTTTATTGAAAAACCCTTTATTTTGTGGAACACCAGCGGCTTTATTTATGCTACCCCTAAAGTTCTGCAGGACTTGATTTGAAAGACCCTATCTACTAACTTAATTTTTCTTTCTTGTACAGGTGTGTGAGCAAGGTATTTCTTTTTGAAGCAATTCTTTTTACAGCTGGACATCCTTAGTTACCAGTGACCCCTTAACTGTGAGCCATAAATTGTGGTTACCTTCACTTAAAAAGTGACGAAATGATTTACAGAAGAGTGAAAACAAGAAAGCCTGCAGCAAAGTTTGATCTCATGACTGTGCGATTCATGATTAATCTTGTTATCAATTCCCTGTAGACACATTGAAGTACTTCCTTGATTTTTGACCATGATTAATTACCAGAGATGATTAATTAACATTTTTGATTAATTAGTATTTGTTGTGTTTTCCACAGCCATTGCTTGGCAGTCAAAGGAATGTGAGAAAGAAATATTTCAGAAAGAGGAGGACAAACACACCACACAACTGTACTACACCACACCACCACGAGTGGTGAGTATCTTCTCTATTTTATCTTCTGCTCCCATATATGCACATGTGAGTGTATATGTGTGAGTGTGTATATTAATGTATATATATATATGCATGTACATTCATGTATTTCTACATGCATACCTATACGCATACTACGTATGTATATTTGTGTGTGGGTATGTATGCATGTTTGTGTGTGTATATATATGCATGTGTGCATATATGTATATAAGCATGTGTTTGTGTGTATATATTCATTTGAACAGGATTATATTTCATTCCATTAAGCTGAGCGGTTAACATTATTATGTAATTAACAATGTCCAGATCTTTAATTGGCAATATCACAGCCATCATTATCACCACCACCACCACCACCACCACCACTACCATCATTATCACCATCATCACTACCATCATTATCACCACCATCACCACTACCATCATTATCACCATCACCACTACCATCATTATCACCATCATCACTACCATCATTATCACCACCATCACCACTACCATCATTATCACCA
>NC_069003.1:23392127-23394831 GCF_001194135.2 Octopus bimaculoides
CCACCACCACCACCACCACCTCTACCCTCGTAAGAGGTCAATAAAGATGACTACCATCCTCTCTCTATTTCATAAATACAGTCACTAACTGAAATGGTAAAATCCAAGTGGAACTGGTAAGTGTCTGTGTTCGTCAATAATAATTGCGACCACATAATGTTCACAAAGTGGATTACTATTAATGGGTGGGGGGAGGAGTTGTGAGATGTTGAGAGCAAGATTGTTGGTGGTCAGATCTAACTTGCATCAACTCTTTGGCCACCCAGGAGGAGGTGAGGGTCACCTCAACCTTTTGGTATTCAGATTACTCTGTCAAATGTAATGCATATCTATTCACACTCTTTTGAATTAATCAGGTATTATTATCTTGTAGCTTTGAGATTTCAATGATATAACTGTATATTCTTAGAATGACATTTTAGGATAGGTGTGAGAGGCTGGATCTGGCCAGTTTGAACATAAAACAAGTTGAATATTTTGGTCAGTCATGGCTGGTTTAAATGTTAAAAGGTTAATAATAGAGTCCACTCTGGTGTTACCATTAGGACCAAACCTCTTCCCTCTTCTCTCTCTACCAGTTTCAGAAACCCTAAAAAACAAAAGGGACCACAGACACTACCCCTTCCTCCTCTCACTTGCACAGCAATGACAAACCTTCAATGTTTCTCTTTAATTAAACATTATTTTGAGTTTGTCTTGAGTTATTGTCTGGTGATCTTGATTACTATTTCAGATATTTGGTGGCCACTTGGTGGTCAATGCATGGTCACTTGGTGGTCATTGTATGACTACTGGTCACTGCATTGTCATTATTCGTAGATGACTTCTTGACAGATCACCTTTCATAATATCATCTTCCTGTTTTAACTTTTTTTCCAAATGCATCACATATGCATCCATATGCATCACATGACCATACCATTGCAGTTGTCTCTTTTATACACCACATCTGATGCCTCTTATGCCCAACTTTTCTATCAAGATGCTTACACTCTGTCATGCACGCACACTGACATTACACATTCAACGAAGCATACTACCTTCATTTCTTACAAGCCTATGCATGTCCTCGGCAGTCAAAGCCCATGTTTCACTGCCATGTATCATGGCTGTTTGCACACAGGCATCATGCAATCTGCCTTTCACTGTTACCAATAGAGGTAGGATCTCTCTGAACTTTGCCCAGCCTAATCTTATTCTAGTAGCTTCGCTGTTGGAGCATCCAGCCTCGCTACTACCTTGGTCATCATTATTATTATCATCATCATCTTTTAACATCTGTTCTCCATGTTGGTATAGATGGGACAGTTTGACAGGCGTCAGCCAACTGAGAGTTGCTTGGGTTCCATTTGCCTGCTTTGGCATGGTTTCTACAGCAGGATGCCCTTCCTAATGCCAACCACTTTACAGGGTGTACTGAGTGTTTTTATGTGGCTCTAGCAGGGGCACTTATATGAATCTGGCATGGGTGCTTTTATGTGGCACTGACATAAGTTATTTACATGACACCGTCATGCCCCACGTAAAAGCACCCATCCTAACATAAACTAGCCTCTAATACCAGAGGAAATTTCTCTCATCAACAGGACACCATGAATCCAAGCAAACATTTGTCTTTTTAAGTCTTTCAAAGAGATCGGCACAAATCCCAAAAGTTATCAACTATTTTCACTGAGCTGCTAAATGAATGAAATTCTGTTTATCAGACAAAACGAGGTCTTGTGATAATCTTTGCAATTCTTCAGTACACTTAAAATATTCTTAGTAAATTCAACTTTACGATGAAAGTAAACAAACAAAGTTTGTCTTTTAGAAGCTTTGAGATGTATTGTAAGATACAGAAATAAAAATTTATTTCTGTATCTTACAATACGTCTCAATGCTTCTAAAGACAAACTTTGTTTATTTACTTTCATCGTAAATTTGAATTTATCGTTAGCGTCTTATGAAGCTAAATTTATAAGTTCCAAAATTGCAGAAGAATTCGTTGCTGGGCAGTTTAGTTTAATGGTAAAACACTTGACATGTAATCACAGAGATGTGAGTTCGAGTCTCATGGCTGGCCGGTAATGGATAATTTATCCTGATCAAGCTATTTATAGCATTATTACGTGTTTGAGAAATAAATTTATTTCTGTATCGTATTCTGAGTAAATTTGTCATATCCACCAACTGTGATCGCACAATGCTCACCTTACAATCAAAATACAAACAGACAACATTTTTCGCATATTCTTCTACTAACTTCCCTTCTGAAGAAAGAAAACTTTTCATTTTTAATCCGTCCAATTAGAATAGTTTAGCCATTCCTCTTGCACTCCTTTACTCCATCGTTTCCTGCAGAAATAAACCAGAAACAATAACCACATTTTCCTATAATTAGATATTGTGTATGTTTGTATATTGTGTATTTGTATGTGTGTGCATATTTATGTTTGTGTATATGTTGTATGTGCCTATGTATATAGGTGTGTTTATGTGTATATGCTTGTCTATGTGTATAAGTATGTGTGGATGTTCATATATGTATGACTTATAAATGTAAGTATATACATATATATATGTTGGAAGGTTTGGAGGTGATGTACAGGAATTATATATTAGAAAAATAATAAGGTACTCAGATATCTGGATGGTTGTACATTTACAGATTTTTATTAATATGTCACATGTTTTATAAATATTAGCGCTTGCACCTCTTCTT
>NC_069003.1:23395293-23395738 GCF_001194135.2 Octopus bimaculoides
GTGTCTGTGGAGTGCTCAGCCACTTGCACGTTAATTTCACGAGCAGGCTGTTCCGTTGATCGGATCAACTGGAACCCTCGACGTCGTAAGCGATGGAGTGCCAACAATACAAAATATTTGTTCATGCTGTTGTTGCTGTTGATCAGTCCTGGCCCTACAGGTTTAAAATCAAAGGTACTCCAACTGTGACCATCCCGTCTTAGACCCTGCTATTAATGTGGTCAAGAAGGATCATACCAGTGAAGATAATAAAATGATTTAAAAGATATTTAGCTGCTATTTCTAGCAGGTTGAGCAACATTGTGATTATTCCATCATTGACTTGTGTGTGTTTTAAAGCAGGCATTAGATTTTCATACATACATACATACATACATACATACATACATATATGTGTGCGTGTGTGTGTATGTATGTGTGTGTGTGTGTGTGTGTGTGTGTGTGT
>NC_069003.1:23395748-23398248 GCF_001194135.2 Octopus bimaculoides
AGCGAGAGAGAGAGAGAGAGAGAGAGAGAGAGAGAGAGAGAGAGCGAAAGTGAAAGAGATAGAGAATGTGTATGAAATAGTCTGGATCTTTATAACATTGATGTATATGATGTCAACATGCATTTATATAAATGTGTGTGTGTGTGTGTGTGTGTCTAAGGGTGTTTAATTTTACCAGCAGCTATCCATTTATAATGAAAGCAATTATCTACAATTAGTGTTGCATATGTTTTGAGCATTTATTAAATATCCTGGATTTTTAGACCTATTGCACCCATGCTAACTTTGAGAATATCCTTATCATCATCATTGTTGCCGTCATCATTGTCATTGCTGGTGTCTGTTTCATCACCATCATCACCATCATTGTCATCATTTTAGTTCCATGCTGACACACTGGACAGATCTTCTAGTATCTCTTCATCTGTCAGTCTTTCATAATCAGGTAATCAAACATACACACACATGTACATAAATGCATACACAGATGTGTACAGAAAGACATGCACTCACATACAGAAACACATATATACACATGTACATAACTATACACATACATGCACATAAACACATACACCCACACATGCATACAGAAACACACATACACACACACAGAAACACATACATGTACAGAAACACATACACATATTCGCACACATAGACAGACACACACACACATGCACAGAAACACATACATGTATATATATATATACATATATATATATATATATATATATATATACGCATGGACAGACACACACAGACACACAGACACACACACACACATGTACAGAAGCACATACACATATACACGCACATGGACGGACACACATGCACACAAACATACCCATGCACATACAAACATACACACACACTTACACACAGATGCATGCACAGAACAGAGACAATCCCTAACCTCTCATATTTTTATTTACAACATCAGGGCAGCTGACAGCTGAACGCCTATCCTGTCACCAACCACTCTACTCAATGAAGTGAGTTCATTCCTCATGTCTGGCTCATTCGACTGAATTTTTGAGACTAAGTCCAATGAATTGAACATGGGTCTTAAATGATGATACCTGCAGCTTCATGTCAGACTCAGCTGCTAGCTCTCTTAGGATTCCCAGGTGGTACTTGATTATCATTTCCACAGCCTCTTTTGTTTGGATTCTCTTCTCATTAGTGGTCATCAATTCTACTTATTCCCTGTACCATGGCTGAATCAGTCCAAATCTTAACAGCAACCATCTCAGTACCAAGCTCATATCCTTCAACACAGCATTTCCTTCAGTCCCATTGACATAGTTATAGTCATCTTTCTTCTTCAGCCATGCTGAGTCTTCCACCTTACCACCTTCCATTTCCAGAATTACTTGTGTTTTTTTTTGTTTTGGGCACATACTAGTTACCCTTCACTGGGTCCTCTACTCGCACCTTCTCCTTGATGTCTTACATCATGGCAACTGGCTTCTCTCTCACTTGTCACCCCAAGTTCACTCCTTCAGCTTGCCTCTTGATGTAGCTGCATGCTGTTCAGAGACATCCTACAAGCTTCCCACACACTGTGAACACTACTCACCTATCCATGTCCCCTCTCAGATCTGGAATCTCATTTCCTCTCTAAAACACAAGCCTGCTCACCTTATTTCTTTCAAGCCTCTGCACAGTGCCTCTTTCTACAGGTGCTCATTCAACTCCTGACAATCTAAACTGGTCAGATGTTATTCTTTGTCAGCTAGACTACAGCCAACATTGGTAGCATAGCGTCTATATAGTGTAAACCAAATTCGATGACTGGCACTCATGTCAGTGGAACGCTGACATTTGCTGTAAACCATTGCAGAGTACAACCAACAGCTATGGGGCAGTGGTCACCACTGGACTTGGTGAGACCAAATAGTTTAGCCCTAAAGAACAGGAGACGAATGTAGGAAAGGACACTCAGATGACAAGGAGATACTATCCCAGTGGATACTATCCCAGTGGATACTATCCCAGTGGAAAGGATGCAATTGCCTTCCTGACAGTGTCAGAGTAAAAACAGGTTGTAGAAATCCTGGTGGGTCGGGCCAGTGTAGGTACTCGTCCAGAGGAGATGGAGGATGTTTCTCCTTCAGTTGATTGAGAGAATCTGTGATACACTGGGCGAGGGAGGACAGAGAGAAGAGGAGGTGAAAAGCCCCTTTAATGTCAAATTTGCTGAATTTGCCATTAATGGCCTTCTTTAAGTTAGGTGGCCGACATTGTTCCGGATTGTGATGATCACCAACATGAAATGAACAGTGGCAGGGATTGATGGCAAATTCATCGATCACTTTGGTATAAAATGTATCAGCACCATGCTCTACCTTCATCTTCTTCAAAAGGTCTTTATTCATGGAAATGAAAACTAGATTATAGAATCTCTCTTTACTTTGAGAACATGTCATATAACTATATACTTGCTTTAATGAAGAAATCTATATAAATGAATCGAAACTTTATACTAATAAATAAT
>NC_069003.1:23400603-23401264 GCF_001194135.2 Octopus bimaculoides
TATATATATATATATATATATATATATATATATATATATATACACACACATATATATAACTCATGCCTTTATGTATATATATAAAGATACGAGGAGTTTTTGTCAGGGTGACTCAAACTAATAGGTATGCACTCTGGCTGCTCAAATTGGTACACAACTAAAATTCCAGTTTAAACCGCAATTGAAGATGTGATTTTGTGACTGCCCTTTCTAAAGCAGCTAGAAGTGGCTTCCCCTTGAGTCACTAGGAGTAGATTAAAATAGAAAAGAAAAGGCAAGCAGTTTGACAAGGACATTTAATTTAGCTATATAATAATAAAAGGTTTAGATAATCTCTGACAGCTGTTTCTAGAATATTCCAGCTATTAGAACATCAACAGAGAGATAGGTTAAACATATGTAACAGTGAACCACAACAACTATCATTGATGAAGGAGCTTCCTTCCATTGTTAGGTATGTTTAACCTATCTTTCTCTTGATGATGAGATACTCAGCATATGGAATCTTTGCTTGACATGATGTTCCAATTGCTGAAACATCCTAGAAACAGCTAAACCTTTTATACAGCTGAATTAAATGTCCTTGTCAGGTCTTGCCAGCTATTTGCCTTTTCTTTTCTGCTTTAATCTATCTAGCTATCTATATGTGCCCCCCCCCCCC
>NC_069003.1:23401274-23403283 GCF_001194135.2 Octopus bimaculoides
AAAAATCATGCCAAATCAGACAGTAAAGCTTGGTGCAATCCTCTGGCTTGCCAGCTCCTATCAAACTGTCCGGCCCATTCCAGCATGGAAAAGAAGAAGAAAAGGAGGAGGAAGAAAGAGAAGATGAAGAAAAAGATGATGATGATGATGATGATGATGATGATGCATGATGCAAATGTGCATGAGTACATGCATGTGAATGCACATTTCTTTCTTTTTGAATTATTTGAAACTTTTCTCATAAAGTAGTTGTTGGTTTCCTATGAAGAAACAGAAACAAATCTTCATCGCTGCAATTTGAATGACAACAACAATAACTGTTAAATTTTTAAATTTAGGTTAAGTCTTGCGTATTTTTACTGTTGCACTTAGAGATTATGTCTGTAAAACGTATGCTAGCTGGTCTCTTTCTTTGCTTGAAAATCCTAACTTTTTTACAAATTGTTACTTTAAGATTTATTAACAAAGCTAAATGCATCAATGATTATTGGTATAAATATGAATTTATAATCATGGTAAAGAAGCTGCAAGAGCTGAAGTAGTCGTTCATAAATATTCTGCTTCTCACCGGTATTAGAAGAACTGCCTGCATCTGCAGGACAGCTGATCTCTGTCTGACTGTCTGTCTGTCTGTCTGTATGTATGTATGTATGTATGTATATTTTGCTCTTTTTTTATGAAGGTTTTGAAGATTTTTATAGTCCCAGATATCACGATCACTTATAGTGCATGAATTAAGGATTTACATTGTATGTATTTATGTGTGTATGTATGCATGTATGCATACTTGCATTTATGTATGTACGTATGCATGCATGTATATATATATATATATATATATATATATATATATATATATATATGCATACTATGTAGCTATGTATGCAAGTATGTATGTTTGTATGCATGCATATGCATGTATGTATAATTCTATATTGGTATGCATACATGTGTGTATATATGCATGTATGCATGTATGCATGCATGCATGCATTTATGTATATATGCATCTATGCATATATATATGTATGCATGTATATATATATATATATATATACATATATATATATATATATATGTATATATATACACATAATGTTTGTATATGCATATATATATATATATATATATATATATATATATATATATATACACACATTGTTAAATGTATGTGTATCTATCTATATATATAATGTGATGATAGACAGGAGGAAAATTAGTCGTAGTGCTAATGAAGAGAGAAAGAGTGAGAGAGAAATGAAGTCAGCTAGGTTGGCAAAAAACTGACTCTAACAGACAATGGCACCAACAGATTTCTAGCAGACCTTATCATGTGATGATGGAATTATTGCTTTAGAATATAGTGTGAAGCTATTTACAGATTTGGTGTTGAAACAAATCACATATTGACTTTACTGACTCTGTCACATATATTTGTGTGTGTGCGCATCTGTGGCTGTGTGTGTGCATGCATTTGCATGGGTTTCTGTATATGTGCATGTATGCATGCTTGTGTGTGTCTGTATGTGAACATGTTTGTGTGCATGCATATGTATATGTATTTATATATGCATATATAAATATATATATATATTTATATATATTTATATACACACATTTAATATAAACACATATATATTGACATATGCATACATATGCATATGTATATGGATATATATGTGTGTATATATATATACACATATATAGATGTGTATGTATATATGTATGTATATGTTTGTGTGTTTATATATGTGTATGTTTGTATATGTATGTATGTATGTATGTATGTATGTATATATAAAATAATCTTAATCTGATGTTGTTCATTATTAATTACTTTTTACTGAATTAACAGCTACATTTATCTCATATGTTCCATTCGCTCACAATTTTTTTTTCTACCTGAGGAATTTTCAGTGCTTCTTAATACATTTACGATGTTTTTAATCTTTTAGCATTTAATCCTTTGCACCATCGGAACGTGGCCTATGCCAGCGCCTCCTTGAATG
>NC_069003.1:23403617-23404285 GCF_001194135.2 Octopus bimaculoides
CATTGCAGCTGACACATTCCATCATACACTCATTTCAGTACACACAAACACACACAGAAACTCACGCACAAACACACACACATGCATACACACATCACTTTCCGTTTTTTTCATTTTACATTCACACTGACTGTAACTGTTCACTGAACAACAACTTCAGGAATTATTAAAGCTGAAACTAAAACCAGGCAAGTGATATACATACATACTTACATACATACATACACATATGCGTATATAATGTATATATAATATATATATATATATATATATATATATATATACATATATACACATGTATGTATATATGTATATATACAGAGTGAGTGAACAAGAGAGTAAGAGAGAGAGAGAGAGAGAGAGAGAGAGAGACAGACAAATAGACACACACACTTATATAAAACAACTTGCATTATTGTAATTTACATGTATTTATAAATAAATACACACCATATCTTAATAACTTTAATTAATTTCCTAGAATAATGTATACATATATATAACAGCATACACACCTACATTGCAGCTGACACATTCCATCATACACTCATTTCAGTACACACAAACACACACAGAAACTCACGCACAAACACACACACATGCATACACACATCACTTTCCGTTTTTTTCATTTTACATTCACACTGACTGTAACTGTTCACTGAACA
>NC_069003.1:23404397-23406074 GCF_001194135.2 Octopus bimaculoides
TATATATATATATATATATATATATATATATATATATATATGTGTGTGTGTGTGTGTCTATATTATGTATATGTATGTTTATAGGTCACAGAAGATGAAGATGCTACTTTGATTCCTTATTATTGTTATATCACTAATCACCATCCAACTATGTCAGGTGGATTTATGTCTCTTTATATTTCTGGTCCCTATTTAATGACTCAGTTATTAGTCTTGGTTATGAGCGAAGGTTCCCATTCAATGGGGCTCTCTCTCAGTCCCTTATCCTGATCCCTGATTTGGAGATGTAACTAGGAGATCGTCGTCTCTGGTTACAACTTATTTCTCAAGTGCAGTGTACTGTAACTGTTTGTAACAACTTTAACGACTGAACCACCAGATCAGTTCACTTAACCTAAAAATTTAACAGCTGTTCCCTCTCCTGGAATGACACACTTCACTGAATCCCATACCTTTACAATGCATCACTGAAACCTTCTATTTACAGTTTACAATTCAAATATTTGTTCACCTGAAAAACCCATGCAACCCTCATTTAGGGTGTCATATTTTAAATATGTGGAGGCTTTCCTCATAGCTCTAACCACAGTAACCCACCAATGGATTAACAAGTTATGTATTCACACCCTGCTCACCAGTTACAACTTTTAACATCACCTAAAATCACAAGTTACCTCTTGGAATCATTAACTCTATGACCCGTGGTCACTCTTATCCAGTTGGAACAATCTGTTCCAGTTATAACACTACTTCCAAACCAAAGATGGCATTAAGAACAACAAATCTAAAGATTACTTCAGATGAGTCTTGGACTACATTGTTTAATAAACTTTTTAAATCCTTCGTGACATCATCAAAGATGAGCTGGTTGCTGCCAGGTAACGAAGATTTGGTAGTTGGCTTGGTCTTCAGACAAATCAACCAATTTGCTTCACAGGTTGGTCACATTTGGAACTTAGCATTCTCATTCTTATTTCTTCTTTGCTCCTGGTAGTTTGATCTAGACTTTATCTTACACTGGAATGTCTTGAAACACATGTAATTCATCATCACATTGTTTACCAGCTCTGTGTGTGTGTCTGTGTGTCTGTACTATAAAAAGGATTTTAAGATTATAAACATCATCATCATCATCACTTCTTTTGCTGTCTGTACATGTGTTTTTATGTTTACACACACACACATACATATATATAAGTTTAGGATGACAAAGGAAGTAAACAATAATGTTAAGAACATCATTTGCTTACAACTGTTTCTGCTATACAGGAAGGAAAGATTAACTCAACTACGAGTGAATTGTGACTTATAACAGTAACAACTGTGAGCTAATGGTGTTCATAACATAATCATTTCTTTTGTCTTCCCAATCTCTTATTACCACTCTGAACTTGAAAGGTGCATCGTACTGAAGCATATCTATATTGAGTTCAATCCCCAGGTTATTAACATCATAACGCAATATTAATATATATCTATCTATATAGATATAACAAAACTGTCCGATGAACGGGAACGTGAAACTCAGAGTAATAGTCTTTTGTTATATTTCTGCTGCTTTTAAATAAAGCATATTACTCTACCTCTGATATTTGAGTACTCTTTTTTCCACCTTGTTGCACATTCATGTGCTTACTACGGTATATATATATATATATATATATATATATATATATA
>NC_069003.1:23407047-23410101 GCF_001194135.2 Octopus bimaculoides
ATATATACACACACACACACACACACACACGTACACACACACACATACACATGTATAGTAATAAGAATAATAATTCTTGGATGGAATTTATAAATATTTTAATGCATCACAATACACATTTCCAAAAATCACATGATTTTTAAGATCTTAGTTTGTATTCCTGGGATGGTTACAGTTCAGTTCATATTATCCATGGACATCAGGTAGATCATGTTCTTTCATTCATTTCTTCGTGCGTAGTGATGCATTAAAATATTTATAAATTCCATCCAAGGATTATTATCGTTATTATTATTATTATTATATTTATCCTACATTATATCGGCACAGTTTGGTGCAACCCTGAAATACTAGTATTAACCTTCCCTTCCTGTGATATCACTGTGCCTCTTACGTGCCCATAGCTTGCACTGGGTACACCATATGGAATTTCTACCTTCACCTTTTTTTACATATTGATCAGGGCCATCTCCCAGAAAGGATTAGCAATTTGCTTTCATACTGAACTTTGCCCAGCCTATTCTTTTTCTAGTGGTAACACTCTCTGAGCATCTACTCCCAAACTAGGTAGTGGAAGCTATCAACTACTTCTAGTTTCTTCCCCTGGCATGTGATGGAATCTTTTTTTCTGAGCATCCGTGGCATTTATTGCCCCTGTGCATCTGCCGCACACGAAAGCTATCTTCCCGGTTAATCTTCCTTTGATATCGCTGCACCTCTTATATGTCCATAGCTTACACTGGGTACATCTTATGGAGTTTCTACCTACACCTTTTCTACAGATCAAGTAGGGCTACTTACTTGAAGGGGTGTGTGATGTGTTCACCTTCCTACTTACTAGAAGTAAGTAGGAATAAGAATAGGCTGGGCAAAGTTCAGAAAGCTTCTACCCATCCTGGTGACAAAGGGCCTCTCGCTCAGAGTGAAAGGTAGATTGTATGATGCATGTGTGCGAACTGCCATGCTTCACAATAGTGAAACATGGATCATGCTTTGCGACATTGACTCTAAGGCCCTTCAATTCTAAACCTTGCTTCTACACCTGAAATTTCTTTTCTAGTTCTGGTAGTGATTCTGCTATGAGGGCCAGGTCATCAGCATAGAGGAGCTCCTAGGGACAACCTGTCTTGAATTCCTGTTATTGCCTGGAGGACTATGATGAATAAGAGGGGGCTGAGGGCCGATCCTTGGTGGACCCCTATTTCTACCCGGAATTTGTCACTATACTCATTGCCAACCCTAACCTTACTAATGGCATCTCTGTATAGGACCTGTACAGCCCTTATTAAACATTCATCAATCCCCAGTTTCCACATCACCCACCAGATAAGGGATCGGGGGACACTGTTAAAGGCTTTCTCCAAGTCCACAAAAGCTAAGTATAGGGGTTTATCTTTGGCTAGGTATTTCTCCTGCAGCTGCTGTACCAGGAATATAGCATCAGTGGTGCTTTGCTTTGACCTGGCACAAAACCGAACTGCATCTCATCTAAGCAGACTCTTTCCCTAATTAGTTGGGCTATGATCCTCTCCATGACCTTCGTCACCTGATCCAGCAGTTTGATACCCCTGTAGTTACTTCTATCTAAGGCATCACCTTTGCCCTTGTAGCAGTTGGCTGTGGTGCTGCTGTGCCAGTCATTGGGTATGACTCCATCATGAACTACCTGGTTTACAATATGAGTGACTAAGCCGTAGACCATACCACCAGATGTTTTAAGCCTCTCAGCAGTGAATCCTGATGGGCTGGGGGCTTTTCCTGGCTTCATACCCTTAATTGCTTTATCTACCAGGGTGCTGTCTATTCGATAGCTGTTCCCTCTATTGGGTCAACATTTGGCAGGCTCTCCTCCTCCCATTCATTCTCCACGTTCAACAATCTTTCATAATGGCTTCTCCAAGCTTCTTTCTTTTCTGAATCATTAAAAGCAAGTGCACCATCATCCATGTGGACACATTTCTCTCCTATGACATTGCAATTTTCTCTCACACACTGTCTCGCAATCTGAAATACTTCAGTTCTTTGGTCCTCACATTGCTGGACATTGGCAAGCTTCTTCTTTTCTGCTTCACCCTTAGCTATGTATACCTGTCGCCCTGCCTCCCTTTTGGCTATCTGGTACAGTTCCCTGCTATCCCCACCCTTCCAGGCTTTCCAGGTCTGTTTCTTTGCTCTAATGGCTTTGTCTACCATATTATTCCACCACCACGTTACTCTAGGTCTGGAAGGGACTTTGTACCATCCACAGACTTGGTCTGTGGCACTCAGTAAGCTGTCCTGTTGGAATTTCCAGCTACCTTCTATGTCCAAGGTCTGTAGCTCCTCCTCCCTCTCATCAAATTTCTTGATGAGGATGTCCCTGAATCTCTGACCATGTGAAGGGTTCTTTAGCTTCTAAATCCTTCTTTTCTAGATTGGACTGCTTCTTGGCATCCTTTTGACCTCAAGTCTAAAGTCACTAATGACTAGTCTATGCTGGGGGGGGAGGGTACATTCTTCACCCAGGAGGGTCTTTGTATTTAAGAGCAACCTGCATCCCACTGTCTGGTGAGGATGAAATCAATCTGGCTAGCAGAATCACTTGATTGATAGGTTATCAGGTAGCTGTCTGGCTTCCTGAAGTTAGTGTTGCAGATTAAAAGGTTACATGCATCACAGAACTCCAGTAGCCTAGTTCCCTCATTGTTTCGGGAACCAATACCATGGCCCCTGTGTACACCAGTGAAGATACCAGACTGCCACCCAACATGCCCATTAAAATCTCCAGCTGCATGTGGTTGATGCCAGCCCCCTCTGGCCCCTGTGCCAGTGGCATGTAAAAAAGTACCCACAACACTCTCAGAGTGGTTGGCATTAGGAAGGGAACAAACAGAGAAATGAGACATGCAACATAAAGAGTATAACCCTTCGTCAGTTGTCCCTGTTCCATCTACTCTGCATTTCTATATGTATGTATACATATAGATGGTATGTACATATATGTATGGATATATGCATATGTTTATATATTGTTTATATTATTATATGATCGAACACCACATATCCTTTCCCAAG
>NC_069003.1:23410111-23416357 GCF_001194135.2 Octopus bimaculoides
ATACACACACACACATATACACACATACATATATGGTTTATATATATGTGTGTATGCATGTATAAATGTTTATATATATATATATATAATAAAAGATAAAAGGGATTATAAATCCAGACAGATATCTCTAAAGCACAGAGTATTAAGTGAACTTGGCTGACTATATCAAACAATGAGATACCAATAATTTCAAGCAGAATTACCATCCAAGGTAATTTGTCATGTATAACAAGTAAATACAAATATCACTGAGAAGAAATTCAAAGTATACCATAACAAGAACAAAAATGGGGAAAAAATCACATCTTTACACCATTACTACATTACTGAAGATCGTTTCTATTGTGCCAGCATATTTAGATACAGGTAATAAAATACCAGTCTAACTTATATATCTGAAAATATATGCTAACACAACATTATCAGGGCAATCCGAAATGAGTTAAATTCAAAATGAATTACGAAAATGTCTCCAATAGATGAATGCATACAAAAAGAACATTTAGAAGTAATTATAAAGTATGTTTCCTGAAGGTAGAGATCACATTTAAAATTACCAGCATCGTATGATGGTGCAAACTAATAATGGATCACTTTCTATCATTGTTGAAGTTTCTGTCTTTTAAATCTGAAACGTATTTACTTAGGTTTGTAGAATTACATTTTCTTCTAAACTTAAATGAAGATTAATTATGGAATCTACATTTCCAAATTGAATCAGAAGAACCTATGTACTTATTTGTACAATTCCTTGTAATTACCTTAAATTGATACACTATATCCTTCTTTAAATGCTGATTTTCTAAAAGAAACAATTTTGAATTTATTCATTCATATGTAGTACCTTAGCACCTTATCTATTGACTCATCATCGTCATCATTATTATTATTGTTGTTGTTGTTGTTGTTGTTTTCTACTCTAGGCACAAGGCCTGAAATTTTGGGGAAGGGGGCCAGTCGATTAGATTGACTTCAGTAGCAAACTGGTACTTAATTTATCGACCCTGATAGGAGGAAAGGCAAAATCGATCTCGGCGGAATTTGAACTCAGAACATAAATTATTATTATTATTAATATTGTTGCTATTATTATTATTATTATTATTATTATTAATAGTAATAATAATAATGATAATGATATTAAGGCAAAAAGCTGGTAGAATTGTTAGCAGAGTGGGCAAAATGCTTAGCAACATTTCATATGCCTTGACATTCTGAGTTCAAATTCCACCAAGATCGACTTTGCCTTTCATCCTTTGGGGGTTGATAAACTAAGTACCAGTTGAGCACTGGGGTCAATGTAATTGGTTTAACCCCTTCTCCAAAACTGCTGGCCTTGAGCTAAAATTTGAAATGATCATCTTATAATAATTCTGCTTGTCATTGCATGAATTAGCCCGTCAGTAACACTTTCATGTGATTAGAGAAGAGGGCGAAAGAAAAGAGGGAGAGAGAAAAAGAGTGAAGGAGAAAAAGAGAGAGAAAGAAATATCTATGAGTGAGGTGGAGGGAATGTAATTGTAACACTTTCATGTGATTGGTTGAAAGGAAAGAGAGAAGAAAGAAAAAGGAGAGAGGAAAAAAAGGATAACGCAAAGAGTGAGACAGAAAGAGGGAGAAAGAAGCATCCATTATGTGAGGTAGGAGGAAGGTAATATTCATTATGTGGTTGAAAAAGTTAGTTGAGGGTACAGGAAGAGAGTTAAAAATATAATTTTAGCAGAGGGGTGATGTTTTGATGGTGAGGTTAAAGAAAGGCACACAGAGAGAGGGGGGAGAGGGAGAGAAAGAGAGAGAGAGAGAGAGAGAGAGAGAGAGAGAGAGAAAAAGAGAGAGAGAGAGAAAGAGAGAGAGACAGAGAAATGATGATGATGATGGTGGTGGTGGTTGTAGTGGTTATGGTTGTGACTGGATTGTGAAAAGTGTATTTTTTTAAATTGAACTAAGTTTTTCGTATCCCATATCACTTAATGCATGTGCATAAGTGCAATTCCATGAAATATTCACACATACTTACGTGGTAAATATATGCAATTTAACTAAAGGTTGTATCATATGTACAGGATTTTTTTTTATGGGGAAAATAGAAAAATAAGAATATTTATTTTATGAGTGCTGTGTAGTAAATTTATAAAATTGTACATAAATTATATAAAGCACATTAAGCAATCATCCAATTCCAATTTCTTTCATTTTTCAATGAGTAGCAGATGAGTGATTATCTTTCCATACAGACACAACAAAGGCTACACTTTCAGGGTTTTTTGGATAAAGTTTTCAGAAATAATCCAATAAGTTTACCATTAATTCCGTGAAATATTCATGGTTCCTGCTAGTTATTATTATTATTATGGTTGGGGCAGCAAGCTGGTAGAATTTTTAGCACACTAGGCAAAATGCTTAGCAACATTTTGTCTGTCTTTATGTTCTGGGTTCAAATTCTGCCTAGGTTGACTTTGCTTTTCCTCCCTTTCAGAGCCAATAAAATAAGTACCAGGTGAATGCTGGGATCAATGTAATTGACTTACCTCTTCCTCTGAAATTGCTGGCCTTGTACTAAAATGTGAAACCAATATTAATGTTTATCTTCAATACTTCCTATTTTACCAATCTTATTTTTATTAATATTCTTGCTTTTACTTAACTTACTGACATAAGATTGTTTGATATATTTATTTCTATTGCCCATTTCATCATATTTAATATCTTATCATTACTGGGAATTTTATTAGTATTTTGGTTCTGGATGTAATAAGTTTTGTCCCTATACCCAGCTTCAGCTAATGCATGGTTATAATACTTTTTATTTTGTGAAATACATCCTCATTATAGTTAAATGTAACTAATAAGTGCAGGAGTGGCTGTGTGGTAAGTAGCTTGCTTCCCAACCACATGGTTCCGGGTTCAGTCCCACTGCGTGGCACCTTGGGCAAGTGTCTTCTACTATAGCCTCGGGCCGACCAAAACCTTGTGAGTGGATTTGGAAGACAGAAACTGAAAGAAGCCCATCGAATATATGTATGTGTGTTTGTGTTTGTCCCCCCACCATCGCTTGACAACCGATGCTGGTGTGTCTATGTCCCTGTAACTTAGCGGTTCGGCAAAAAGAGACTGATAGAGTAAGTACTAGGCTTACAAAGAATAAGTCGTGGGGTCGATTTTCTCGACTAAAGGCGGTGCTCCAGCATGGCTGCAGTCAAATGACTGAAACAAGTAAAAGAGTAAAAGAGTATTACTTGAAGGCTCGCTCAATATCATTATGTAATCATATATATTTTATTTCAACACGGAAAAGCTTTATAGTAACAGCTTAGTCAGTTTCATGATACAGGGAAGTACTTTTGATTTCCTAAACTTATATTTACTTTTTGGTTCATCTGGTGGATGATGCCTTGTGTTTATCTGTAATTGTTCGTGGAATTTTCATTGTGCATGTATCTGTTGCTACACATCCAACAATAGTTGATGTGGTATAGGATACATTGGAGATGGTGTGTAAGGTGAGTCAGTATGACAGAGTAGATATGTCCAGCTTGTTGTGTGTTCTTAATCACTACCTAATTATTTCTATTATGTTTTTTTGTAGATAATTGTACCCCTGAAGTATCAGGCAATTAGTTTTGTTACACTGTCGCATGAAGATTACACACTGACATATCAAAGTCCATAGTCTGTAAAATAAAATTAATGACAGATTATGGTATTTCAGCACCTTATTCCATTGAGTTATGAATGCAGTAACTCCAGCCTCTGCTGAAACATTATATGACGTGTAATTGAACCAAAGGGTCGCTAATGGTGGTGTTCCATATGGAGAATCTGTTTCTAGTCCAAGGGCAACGAGTGAGTCCATCTGGCCACTTCCTGTTGTCCTTAAACTACTTCTGTGGTTCCAGAATTGAGGTGATATTTATGATGGCAAGGGATTGTATAATGATTAGATTAATCACATTGCCCTCTGCAATGAGAACCACATTCTCTCTACACGATAATTTGAGAAGACTTTTGGGATCAAGAGACTTGCCACAATGATTCATTCATTCCTCCACATATATATATCAAATCCAGTCCTGAAATTGTGGAGCTCATCCAGGCTTAATATGCCTCTGATGCTCAGCCCATACCAAGTATTAACCGGAAGTCAAAATAGTTTGACCCTTGCAGAATGTAAGTGACAGCTTGAACATTAATTAGATTGATAAAAAAGAGACTCAAAGATGGTTTGGTTGTATAAATTGTTCCAAATTCTTTGAGTCAATTTTCCCAGCTCTAGAACAAACAAACTGTACTTCTCCACTGTTGTAGGGCTTCAGCCATGCTCATACTCATAGTCGTAGCCTTGGTGACAGCTGTGCTTGTGTTTGTGCTTGTTGTCATGCTCACTCAGTCCTCATCTTCATCTGTGTGGGCATGCTCAATGTTTTGCTCCCACTCCTGGATGTTTCTGTGCTCATGGTCACATTTGTGCCTGCCTCTGTTTGTTGGAACTAATCCATGTTGGATAGAAAGTTGTATATCAAAGAGGAGCAAGCACAAATGCAGGAAATGAAACAGAAAAGAGATAGAATGAAGCGTTTATGTGAACCCAATACTCTCAAATTACTTCAGCAGTGCTACCTGGGCAAGGGATACCAAAGTGCACAGAATATTGACCAAGTTTCTCATAAATTGAATTGCCAAATAGTTGCAGAGATGATAAGAATCTGACTGAGGATCGGTACCTTTCAGAGTATTCCTAAGAATAAAAAAAGACCCTAAATTCTGTGGTTCAGTTATTCCAATGTTTTTTAGTATTCTTTAAATATTGAAACTTTAGAAACAAAGGTAGATACAAAAATAAGATTGGAAATTAGGTGAAGCCTATGGCAACTGTTATATCACAATACTACACAGTGGCTGTGTGAGCTATCTCATCCCCGTCGCCACTGTTCTATCGCACATTCGGATGACCTCTACTCAACTACACCAACGTCTAGACTTCTCCCTATATATCTACATATTTGGCTAGCCTACTTCATTGTCTGGAGGCATCGACACAACAGCAACAGAGGGAGGGACTATGATGGAGGGGAAGAACTTGGTGTATAGAAGTACCATTGCCCCTAATGATGAATATTTCATCATGACTGGCTGGATATCCAAAAATCGTATTTTGGACAGAGTATATTTGTGTTTGATGTTTTTCACTAGTTTTGTATCTCTCATTTTAACAGTGGAGTGTATAATGCACACAGTATATACACCTATATATATATAGGCTAGCCCAATATGTAGATATATGTAGATATATACACCTATACATACACATTATGTAAAATTTTCTTATGACTGTCTTTGTTATTTCATTGATGTGGTAACATGCATATATATTTTTATCAATGTTTCACAACTAGAAAGACATGGTTGTCGAAAATTTATAATTTATTTGTGGTTATTTCTAATTAAATATATATTTGTGTGTATGTGTGTCTCTACAGACATATATACAAACATATAGCTAAAGATGAACAAAAACGAAAAAACCTATGTAGAACTGCTGAGAAACTTATAGATAATCCACCTAAATTACAAGTTTAGATTTATACCTGTAATTACTGGATCACTTTGAAATGTAACCAACTAACTCAGTACCAATCTTGAGAAAATCTTGATCCTCGAAACCAGAAAGGAGAAAGTTAATTGGAAGACTACAGATAACAGCTGTCAATTGAGCTGTCAGAAAATGTACAACTTCCAAAAGTTTAACATATGAGTACATATGCACATGTCTATACATGAAACTGTACACATGGATATACATACATAAAATAAAACATCAGTAAAACACCAAATACCTGCACTTATACACAACTATCCAGTGGAGATTTCAATGATGGAGCCTTTGATTTTAGTTGGAAACCAGCTTCTTTTGGCAAAAATTCAGAAATAAAATCTAGAAATAATTGCATGCATACATACATCAGTTGTGGTGTGCAAGAGAGACGATTGCGCTGGTATGGACATGTGGTGAGAATGGATGAGGATAACTGCGTGAAAAAGTGCCACACCCTAACAGTTGAGGGAACCCGTGGAAGAGGTAGGCCCAGGAAGACCTGGGCTGAGGTGGTGAGGCAAGACCTTCGTACATTGGGCCTCACCGAGGCGATGACTACTGACCGAGACCTTTGGAAATGTGCTGTGCGTGAGAAGACCCGGCAAGCCAAGTAAGATCGTTGCCAGTGCCCCTGGACTGGTTCTTGTGCGGGT
>NC_069003.1:23416583-23419376 GCF_001194135.2 Octopus bimaculoides
GTGCGGGTGGCACATAAAAGACACCATTTTGAGCGTGGCCGTTTTCGTGCGGGTGACACGTAAAAGCACCCACTACACTCTCTGAGTGGTTGGCGTTAGGAAGGGCATCCAGCTGTAGAAACTCTGCCAAATTAGATTGGAGCCTGGTGTTGCCATCCGGTTTCACCAGTCCTCAGTCAAATCGTCCAACCCATGCTAGCATGGAAAGCGGACGTTAAACGATGATGATGATGATGATACATACATACATGCTGGCTGCCAAATTAAATGAGCATGGCTGACAGGTGGGGGAGGGCTGGAATTTGTCTTGTTAGGATCTCCAAAAATTGCTGCAATCTGTTCCCAGTTCAAACAGGATTATCCTTCTTGATGACTTTGATGCCAGAGTCAGCAGGGATTGGCAGACATGGATCCGCCTTGGATGATTTGTTGTAGGTAATATAGATAGCAACAGTTTGCCTCTGCTTCAACTGTGCACTGACTATAAGCTGTTTATTTCCAGCACGTAATTCCACACACACACACACACACACACACACACACACACACATATGCATGCATGTACATACATACATACATGATGGCCATCCACTCGTGACCGAGGAAGACCATTGCCGACCTTCGGGAACATTGTGCACTCTAGGACTAACTTATATTTTGCATTTGCGGTTCCATTGGTGGCGAATGAGCCCTGCTCTTGACAAGCGTACACGACTGCAAACATTGCAGACCAATGCCTGTCATCGCCACAGATGGAGGAAGCAGGTTAAGGAGGGGATCGACTTCTGAGAGAGCACGTACCCAGCATGAAGAACTTAAGAGAGCTGCGCAAAAGCACATGACTCATATAGTGAATGGGGAAAACATACATACATACATACATACATACATACTTACATACATGCCTATTTTAATCATATTTTCTACTTCCTCATTTCATTCAGCTGTATTATATCATTATCATTACACATAAATGTTAGATTGAAATAATAACAAAAAAATGTGTTTATTCCTGAAATAATGTTTCAATCATTTCCTATATTTCAGAATATGACCCCCACCACTGAAAATGAGAAGAGGTTTGTTACTTTATATTTTATTACTCTAATGTTTTAGTGTTTCCAGTTGAAAGAATATAAAACCTGAAAAATTTTGACACGAGTTAGTCCTGTATTCTTGTAATTATTGATCTCTTGTTTCAATCATTAGACTACAGCCATATTAGGACACCACCTTGAAGAATTTCAGTACTTTCTTTCTTTTTTTTTCCTTCTAAGCCTGATACTTATTCTGTCTGTCTCTTTTGCCGAACTGCTAAGTCATGACACATTGAGCACACCAAAACTGGTTGTCAAGTAGTGGAGGTGGGGACAAACACAGAGATAAAGCCACACACACACACACACACACACACACACACACACATGCCCTATGGTGGCTGATCTGGTTGTAACTTTGAAGTCACTGTCAACAAGATTCTTGTTTAATAATAATAAATTTGTACTGAACAAAAGTATAGAGTAATCCCTCAGATTAATGTAAAATTGCTTTTATTATAACTAAACATAAAAAATAAGCAAACATATATCGATAGATAAATAGATAGATATCAATATATATAGATATATATATATATATGTTGAGCTTCTTTTAGTTTCCATCTACCAAATCCATTCACAAAACTTTGGTCAGCTCAAGGTTATGGCAGAAGACACTCAAGGTGCAGCACATTGAGACTGAACTTGGAACCATGTGAGTGGGAAGTTAATTTCTCACCACACGGCCATGCCTGTGCCTATTATACTTCTCCAACTAGGGTTGGTGAAGTATGATAAATAATTTTGTGACATTTTTAGGCGAACAAAGTTTTGTTTTAGTCACACACACCTACAATCCATAAACACCACAAACACACACATGTGCACATATATATATATATATGTCTATATGTGTGTGTACATACATAAATGTGTGTATGTATGTGTATATGTACATATATGTATTTATGTGTGTATACACACACTCAACTACACACACACACACACACACACACACACACACAGTATCATCGCCATTTGACGTCTATTTTCCATGCTGGCATGGGTTGGACATTTTTATAGGAATGAGTCAGAAAACAGTGCTGAGCCTCAAAATCTACTTTGACATGGTTTCTACAGTTAGATGCCCTTCCTAACACTAATTACTGTGAGTAAAGAGAAGGAAAGGAAATGGGAGTGGTTCAGGGAAGAAGAGGAGGAAGAGGGGGGGGGGCGGAGGAGGAGGTGGTAACAAGTGGCAGTAATAGAGTTGCAATATGATGTGTAGGGGGAATAAGTGGTACCATTTACAGCACATGAGTGAGTAGCACCACAGAAGTTTGATGACATGATTGGTGTTAGATGAGTTGTGGGACAAGGTGTGACAGGACCTCTGTGTTGCTGAGATCAACGGATCTTCTCAAGCACAACATATTGCCATTCATCTTCAGGACCTTATCTTCTTCTACAACAGGCTCAACAATTTGAGGTTATTCTTCACTGCTTCATCCTATATTTTTCTGGGTTCCCTTCTACAGGTTTCATCCACGTTTAGCATATATATATATATATATATATATATATATTACGGAGATGCACTTGCATAGCAAGTGACCTGATCTGAGATCGTGTGCTGGAACGAAAACAATTGCAGCGTGGAAGGTGTTTATAAGCCATTTAAAATAACACACAAAATCCGTTAGATTCACTTCAACATTTAAATTTAATTATATATATATATATATATATATATATG
>NC_069003.1:23420655-23422313 GCF_001194135.2 Octopus bimaculoides
TATATATATATATATATATATATATATATATATATATATGTGTGTGTGTGTGTGTGTGTGTGTTTATTTATATATATTGGTCATCCTATAAATAAGGCAGTTTTTTTCAATTGCATGAACTAAAAGTTGTAAGGGTACAGAATAAACTATCTGCATCAACTTGCTATAAAAGTAAGTAGTAATTTTACCTTGTCCTTATTCTTAGTGCAAGTTTTGAAGAGTGCAGTTCGATTTTAACAGTTATTTTTTCAAAGTTATAATGGAAATGACAAAGGAGCATATTCAGCATATTTTGCTTTATGAGTTCAATAAAGACAACAACTCAACAGAAAGTGTGAGGAATATTAATGCAGTATATAGGGATTGGACAATGAGTGTAAGCCAGTGTCAATGGTGGTTCTAGAAATTCTGAGCCAGAAACTACTGCCTAGAAGATGAGCCTTGTCCTGGAAGATCTGTAGAGTGTCACAATAACGTCCTGCAAACCCTGGTGAAATGAAATCTCATTGTAACTATTGAGAAACTAGCAGAGAAGCTTGGGTTTGGTCATTCAACCATTCATCGACATCTGATTGCCATTGGAAAAGTCAGCAAATAGGGTCAATGTGTTGTTCCTCACAAACTTTCTGCTTGCAGAGAGTGAATCTGTGCTCTTCTTTGTTGTCATGTCTCATGAATGAACCTTTTTTGAACTGATTAGTGACTGGTGATGAGAAATGAGCTCTCTATAAAAATGTGAAGCATCAAAGACAGTGGGTAGTGAAAAGAGAAATACTGGTACCCCAGGTTAAAGAAAGTCTTCACCCATGTAAGGTGTTGTTATCTATTTGGTGGGATATGAAAGGTTTAGTCCACTTTGAACTTTTAAACCCAAACCAAACGATAACAAAGGAGATCTACTGCAAGCAGCTTGAGTGGCGTAAGTCAGCGCTAGAAGAAAAAGACGACCATCTTTGGTTTCAAGACAAAAGGTTATCTTCCATCAGGATAATGATCAGCCACATACAGTGAGGATGACATTCCAAAGACTGGAGCAGTTTGAATGGGAAACAATGCCCCATCCACCATATTTGCTGGACACTGCCCCATCTGATTATCATTTATTCTGCAGTCTTCAAAATCATTTGGATGGAAAAAATATGAATTCTGTAGACGAGGTCAAAACAGTCCTGGAGGAGTATTTTTCATCATGGACAAGTGAATTTTGAAAGAGGGGCCTTGCAAGTCTACCAGATAGATGGAAGAGCATTGTAGAAAATGAAGGAGAGTATATTTTAGATTAAAAAAGAACTTTGTTTATCTTAATTTTGGAAAATAAAAAAGTATAAAAAGGACATTATTTATGGAATTACCCAATACACACAGACATGCACACATGTACACATGCATGCGCATGCACACACGCACACATGCACAAGGCAAAAGAGAAATGCAGCTGCAAATATATCTCCTGCACTGGCTCATAATTCTCACACTTGCAGTGTATGCAAGGTTAGGGTTAGGGGTTCTTTGCAAATTGTTGGCAGGAATCAAATGTCACATTCAACATAAGTATTACGACTGACACAGAAAGCGTTGGATGTCAGATCCTCATATATCGAAACTGACAGGAGAGTCCATTAGATATATATATATATATATATATATATATATATATA
>NC_069003.1:23424687-23426345 GCF_001194135.2 Octopus bimaculoides
TGTGTTTGTATATGTGTGTGTATATATCTATCTATCTATCTATCTCTCTCTCTCTCTATATATATATATATATATATCATCATCATCATTTAACATCTGCTCTCTATACTGGCATGGGTTGGATGGTTTGACAGAAGCTGGAGAGTTGCCCAAGCTCCATGTCTCTTTTGGCATAGTTTCTACAGCTGGATGTTCTTCCTAATGCCAACCACTTCACGACGTGTACTGAGTGCTTTTACGCAGCACCAGCACAGGTGCATTTATGTGGCACTGGTACAGGTACCTGTTACATGGCACCAGCACCTATGAGCCTGCAAGATTAGGAATGCTCAGCTCGAGAGGGATGCTGGGGAAATGCCTGTTTGCAAGGACAACATTGCTTTAACTTAGCTTGACATGTCTTTTCAAGCACAGCCAACCACCAGGAGTCTTGGTCCCCTCATCCACTGTGTGTGCGTGTGTGAGATCATCATCATTGTTTAATGTCTGTCTTTGATGCGGGCATGGGTTGGATGGTTTGAGAGGAGCTGACCAGGTAGAAGACTACCCCAGGCTATTGTGTCTGTTTTGCTGGGGTTTTTTATGGCTGGGTGCCCTTCCTAACACTGACCACTCTGCAGAGTGGACTGAGTGCTTTTTACGTGGCACCAGCACAAGCGAGGTCAGATTTGGCATGATTTTTACAGCTGGATGACCTTCCAAATACCAACCACTTTACAGTGTGGACTGGATGCTTTTCACGTGACACCAGCATTGGCAGGGTCACCAAGTAACTTTGCAAGACAAGGAATTTGAGAGGGGAGAGGGCATTAGAAGAGAGGATCTTGTGTCAGAGGACGAAAAGTTAGAGTGTAACTGAGAAACAGAAGCCAGTGTCTTGCTATAGAGGAGGAGGCATTGGAAGAGGTGATCTTGTGTCAGATGATGAAAGGTTAGGCAGAAGCTGATGCCTTGCCCAGCGTGCTGACAGAAACGTCAGCACGCTGGGCGAAATGCTTAGCAGTATTTCGTCTGCCGTTACGTTCTGAGTTCAAATTCCGCCGAGGTCGACTTTGCCTTTCATCCTTTCAGGGTCGATAAATTAAGTACCAGTTACACACTGGGGTCAATGGAATTGACTTAATCCTTTTGTCTGTCCTTGTTTGTCCTCTCTCTGTTTTGCCCCTGTGGGCAATAAACAAATAATAAAAATAAGAAGAAGAAGCTGGTGTCTTGCTATATAGGAGGTACATATATTATATATATGTGTGTGTGTGTGTGAGTGTATATATATCAAGAAGATAAAAAATAGAGAGATAATTAATAATCATTTATTAATTAAAAAATTAGACATCGTCTCTGACAGCTTTTTTGATTCCAGAGATTCATAAATTAATTACCATAATTAAAACCATTTAAAAGTCAAATCTCATCAGAGTTGGCTAAAGATTTACAGTTAGGTGTTCATATTCCTGCTTGTTGAGTATACAGCTCCAAACATAATTGTATATCTTTAGCCAACTCTGATAAGATTCAACTTTTAATTAAATGGTTTAAATTAAGGTAATTAATTTATAAAGGTCTGGAATCAAAACTGCTATCAGAGATGATGTCTAATTTTTTAATTAATAAATAACTATTAATTATCTCTCTATTATCTTATCTTCTTAAAATATATA
>NC_069003.1:23426774-23428282 GCF_001194135.2 Octopus bimaculoides
CTATTATTATATCCATAGGCGGATATTTTTAGTATGAAGTGGTAAAGAGTGTGATGTGCTGAAAAAAGTGAGAACAGTACTTGAAGTGTAGTTTCATTCCAGTGGTAAATATCCGTGTCGAAATCCGTGCAAAGTAATCCTTGTGTGGATAATCCGGAAATGTATGTTGGAGCGAAAGTTGATATAGCATAGATAGCAGAGGTACATATATTCCATATTGCAAAATCCATCGCAATATTTTCTGAATTCACTTTGAATCTAACCAGTTTTAGAATGCTTTGATAAACTACTGTAGAAAAGGCTAGCCACTGGATTTGGTTAAAAAGAGATGATGAGCGATGGCTAGAAGAATATTGAGCTTTATTTGATAAATAGTTGATCTAGCAAGTGGGATCTCATAACAGTGAGGTGGGCTGGTGCGCATTGATGCCATCAAAAGGTAGGCCCGGAAATGGCCCGCATTCTCTTCTGTTGAAGCCCATACACTTGCTGGCTTCTGGTACGTGGAGCTTTTGACAGGTAGCACTTGCATATACAAGTTGTTTGCAAAACATTTGTGTTAGCAAATATTTTCGGATACTGTGAAACAGGGTTACTTTGAACAGTTTTAGACTATTTATTGTAATAATTTCATAACCGTTTAGCAGTAATAAATAGCAGTAGCATTCTTCTCTTTCCTGGGACTGCCACATTAAATTGGCAACAAACCATCAATTTATCATGCTGCTACTATATAACTCTCTCTGAGAGATTTAGAAATGCAATATTTCTAATTATATATATATATATATATATATAAGCAAACTGAAAAAACAAATAACAAAACCACAAAAGTCAAAATGACAAACGCATAATATATATTACCTTGATGCTCAGTAAAGGTGGTAAAAAGAGTAAAGTGTATAATGTTTCAAGCATGACTCTTCATCAGAAAGAAAAGGTCCGGAGAAGGAAAAAATATATATATAGACGTTTGTGTGTATGTGTGTGAGTATAAATATATATGAGTATGTATGTATGCGTGTATATATATATATATATATATATGTGCATGTGTGTGTGTGTGTATATATATAGGCACAAGAGTGGCTGTGAGGTAAGAAGCTTACTTCCCAACCACATGGTTCCAAGTTCAGTATCACTGCGTGGCCCCTCGGGCAAGTGTCTTCTACCATAGCCTCGGGCCAACCAAAGCTTTGTGAGTGGATTTGGTAGATGGAAACTGAAAGAAATTTGTCGTATATGTACACCCACACACACGCACACATGCACACATATAGATATATATATGTATTTGTGTGTCTGTGTTTGTCCCCTACCCACCATTGCTTGTCAGCCGATGTTGGCATGTTTATGTTCCCCATAACTTAGTGGTTTGGCAAAAATGAATGATAGAACAAGCACTAGGCTTACAAAGAATAAGAGTATAAATATATAAACATATACAAGAATGTATATATATACATAAAGAATAAGAATATAAATATATATATGTAGATGTATATATA
>NC_069003.1:23428837-23429924 GCF_001194135.2 Octopus bimaculoides
ACAGGGTGCAGTGAATATATTGTTGTCTAAATTATACAAAAATGAAAATAACACTGACATTTCATTTTAATAAACATATTTACCAAAATTACATAAAAAATATCTTCAAATGCTAAAGAGTAAATTTATTCAATAAAATTGCCCTTGGCTTCAACCACAACCTCCAGATGGCTTTGGAATCTCCTGCAACTCTTCTGGACGGTCTCCTTGTTTAAGTTGGTGAATGCTGCCATAATCCTTGCCTTCAGTTCATCTTTGGCATTACAAGGAGTTTTGTTGGTCTCTCGCTCAACTGCAACCCACACATAATAATCAAGGGGGTTGCAGTCTAGGGAGTTAAGTGGCCAAATGTTAGGGGTGATGTGGTCCCAGAAATTGTCTGATGTCCATGACTGAGTTCTCCTGATTGTGTGGCATGGTGCAGAGTCCTGTTGCCAGACATAGGGTCTTCCAGCAGCCACCTGTTTGACCCAAGGCAGCAGTACCTCCTCCAGGCACTTGATGTAGGCCTCTGTATTGACTGAGTCTGAGGCCATGTGGGAAAATGACTGGAGGTATAACATTGCCATCACTGGTAATCACTTCAAACACCGTGATGTTGACTGGATGTTTGATTTTTATCACTCTTGGTACATGTTTTGGAGACATGACAAGCCAATGTTAGTTCTGTGTGTTCACCATCTGTTCATATTGGAGCTTCCAGCATGAATGCCAGACAGTACAGCATGTCATGTCCAAATTTGTGGCAGAGTGCATTCCATCAAGGTGCTGTTTTTTCTCACAGACAGTGCTCAACTGACCCTTCTATGCTGTGTAGTCAACAAAATCAAAAACAGCCAATGCACATGAGTGAAATTAAGAATAGAAAATGGTGACAATTAACCCATCACACCCTGTATATATATAGAGAGAGAGAGGGAGAGAGAGATAAATAGATAGATAGATAGATAGATAAGTAGATTAATACATGTATATATATATATATATATATATATATGTATATAGATAGATGTATTAATATATATGTATATATGTATGTATATATATATATATATATATATATATATATATATATATATATATATAT
>NC_069003.1:23432563-23436474 GCF_001194135.2 Octopus bimaculoides
ATATGTATGTATATATATATATATATATATATTTATGTATGTATATATACATATATATATGTATGTATATATATATATATATATATATATATATAGATACATGTATTAATATATATATATATGTAGATATGGTTACATAAGTGTCTAACTGTAGGTGGTTGCACCTTTGTTGGTGCAGCTACACCAGGCAGGGTGGTTCTGTTCTTGCATTTCCTCAGATTTCGGGGTTGATCTGAAAGCATTTCAGCAAGGCTTTGAGATATCTCAAAGTGTGTAAATGTTAGACAGAGCAGCTTGTGAAGAGGACTTCCGTACCTGGGACCTTTGTCTTGCCAGGTGATTTTCAACATCTTTCTCAAATATAAAAAGTCAGAAGAAATGCCACCAGGGATTTTGTTTGTCACGCTAACAATTCTGCCAGCTCACCAATGGTGAGTATATAATCAATTGAAGTAACCCCTAGGGCAATGCTTGACTTGCAAGATATAGCAGCCAAATCTTTCTCAAACCAGACACTACCACCTTAAATAAAAAGGAATATATCTCAACTCTGTGCTTCATTTGATACAAAAAGACAGGACTGATCTCATCAATCAGAGTTCACCTATTATAAACAACAACAAAAAACTAATGTCCATTTTATTGTTTCCCCACCGTCCCTCACAAATTATTTATTAAGTACCATTCCTTACCTCCCAAACACCTCTACAAGTCAGTTTATATTCTCCAACGACACGACATGCTAGGAGTTATGTCCAAACATGTTTAATATATTTGCATTTGGAAATATATCATTGTTGAGTTTATATTGGCTAAATATTTACTTTATTATGTCGAAATGAAGATTTATGACACCAACTGTTAATAACTCACCTTTTTTTATAACCTTGTCACTCTAACACCACAATTGTTCCATGATATCCCTTCCTTTATTTTATAGCCCCTTACACTTTGTCAAGTGTCACCAACTAGTTTTATGATGTCTACAAAGATTAGGAAGACTTCCCACCAAATAAACAAGTTTTGTGATTATTACTCAATCCTAAACAGCGTTTGAGATCACTTCCAAGCGAAATACACTAAGGAATCCCTGTGACCTTGTGTCAAAACTTCTGCAATGCAGTTCCAACTTTGCCACAACTTTAACTCCTTGGAGGTCATTGGAGTGCTGCAGCCATGCAGCGTGCCTAGGGCAAGAAAGCCTGGCAGAACCCGTCCCTCTCCAGGCTGAACTCATTTCTGCTGCTGAGTGGACTGAAGCAACATGAAATGAACTGCTTTGCTCAAGAACACAACGGATTGCCTGGTCCAGAGATTGAAACCGCAATCTTATGATTGTGAGTTCAACACTCTAACCACTAAGCCAGCAAGTCGGTGCAGAAGGGTAATTCAGTTACATCAGCCCCAGTATTTGACTGGTACTTATTTCATCAACCCCTGAAAAGATGAAAAGCAAAGTCAACCTTGGTGGAATTTGAACTCAAATCATAAAGACAGGTGAAATACTGCTAAGCAGTTTGCCCGGCATGTTTATGATCCAGCCAGCTCACCACCTTAACACTCCAACTAAATATTATAATATTCTTTTCTACTCTAGGCACAAGGCCCAAAATTTTTGAGGACAGGGGCCGGCAGTCAATTAGATCAACTTCAGTACATATTCAGTATACAGCTGGTACTTAATTTATCGACCCTGAAAGGATGAAAGGCAAAGTCGACCTCGGCAGAATTTGAACTCAGAACGCAAAGACAGATGAAATACCGATAAACATTTTACTCAACTTGCAAACATTTCTGCCAGCTCGCCCCCTTCAAATATTATAATATTAGAAGAGCATTGGAGTTTGACTGAAGCATTGTAGTACAGAAGTTGAATAATGAATAAATGAGAAATAAGTTTCTAACAATGCAGAAAGTTTAAAAACACCTTAAAATTCCTGCATCGTTTGAGCTTTCCTTATTTTTCATTTCATTCATTATTCTAATTATGATATTGTTCCAAATTTTATGATACCCTCCACCCACTAATTCAATGGTTCTCAGCTATGGCTCATATGATGCTTGGGATCCCCAAAAGGTTTAGTTGTTAAAAATCATGCACAATAAATATTCTACAATACAGAATAAATTCTTCTACAATACTGAAAACATTTTAACAATTTTTGGTTATACAATTCCTAATATTTAATTATAAAACTATAATGGTATTATATATTTTAAAACACTTGAGCAATAACAATTAATGGGAATATTTAGAATTTACAGTTCTGTGCAACCCACACTCAGGTGGGAAACATTATATAAAACTGTTGACTACTTCTTTGTGAATATTACTTACTAATATACAAAAGGTTTGTAAATCCCCCAATCATCATCGGCACCACTATTATTTTCGTCATCACTACTACCACTGTCATCACCACCATCTTTGTTAATGGCATTTCATTGGTTACAATGAGGGTTCCAGTTGATCCAATCAACGGAGCAGCCTGCTCATGAAATTAACTTGCAAGTGGCTGAGTACTCCACAGACACATGTACCCTTAATGCAGTTCTGAGGCGAGATTCAGCATGAGACAGAATGTGACAAGGCTGACCATTTGAATTACTGGTGCAACTCACTTTTGCCAGCTAAGTGGACTGGAGCAGCATGAAATAAAGTGTCTTGCTCGAGAACACAAAGTGCCACCAGGAATTGAACTCACTACCTTGCGATTATGAGCTAAATACCCTTACAACTAAGCCATGCACCTTCACACTCATCATCAATGTCAGCATCATCATCACCACCATCGTCATCATCACCATGACCACTAATCAGCCAGAAATTTCCATCAAATTAAAATGTACCAACTTAAAAAAAGGAAGGCTACATTACATGTACTATATGGTCATGTTTGGAGAGTTTTTGAGTGTAAGCTTGTTCAATTAAGTCTGACTCAGGGCTAAACAACAACTGAGCTTCATTATATTATATATTGGTTTCAAATTTTGGCTCAAGGCAGCAATTTTGGTGGAGGGAGTAAGTGGATTACATCACCCCCAGTATTCAACTGGTACTTATTTCATTGACCATGGAAAGATAAAAGGTAAAGTCTAGCTCAGAATATGAAGCCAGACGAAATGCCACTAAGTATATTGCCCAGTGTGCTAATGATTCTTTTCTAATCTAGGCACAAGGCCCGAAATTTTGGGGGAGGGGGCTAGTCGATTAGATCAACCCCAGTATGCAACTGGTACTTAATTTATCAACCCCAAAAGGATGAAAGGCAAAGTCGACCTTGGCAGAATTTGAACTCAAGACGTAACAGCAGACGAAATACTGCTAAGCATTTCGCCTGGCCTGCTAACGTTTCTGCCAGTTCGCCTTTCAGTATATTATATATTACACAGTATTTTGTTATACATTCCTGATACACATATACACTTATACATACGAACACACACACACACAGATATACATACCACCTAAATATACACTATATGTGAAGACAGTCACACCTCAATGTTGCATCAACTCTCTCTCTCCCAGTATTACTGTTTACAACAACAGTAACAACAACAACAAGGAAGCCAAGACAGTGACAACATCAGAGGATATGACAATCCCAGTGTTAAAGATGGTTTTCATATTTCTGCATCTTAAAGATTAAGGCTAATTTTTTCTTTTTCTCTTCCGTTTTCTATACCATCATCAGCAGTATCACCATCATCATGATCATGGTTCACGTTGTTATTGTTGATCTTTGCTAAAGGCATGTTAAATCTGATGTCGTTGCTATGTTAGTTCAAAGGAGCTACTAATAGTTTCATGCTTTATGATACTTTAAATTGGCAGATATACCTACATACATACATACATGCATATATATATATATATATATATATATATATATATATATATATATATA
>NC_069003.1:23438322-23441169 GCF_001194135.2 Octopus bimaculoides
AGACAAACATACAGACAGACAAACATACAGACAGACAAACATACAGACAGACAAACATACAGACAGACAAACATACAGACAGATAGATAGATACACACACATATATATACATATATGCACGCACACACACACACACACACGTGTGTGTGTGTGTGTGTGTGTGTAACAATATATTACATGCACCACTATATATAATGTCAATAATACAAGTTGAAACTTGCCTGCTGGGACTCTGATGTCTACCCCTCCACCATGCTACATGTTGTTTCTCCCCCCCCCACACCTCCGCATTCACCTTTTACTTAACACAGGATAGTTAGGTACACATATACACACTCACATGCACACACATAAATACACATATTTAAACACATACACACACACACTCACATATACACTCATAGACATATAAGCACACATATACTTAAACACATACGCACACCAATAGAGAGCCACATTAAGTTCCTCGTTAACACCTGTTTTACTAATTATACAGCTAGTGGGGGAAGGTGGGGAGGTGTTTGTCTGCTTTCTTGTAACAGAAACTAAATCAAAGTGAACTTTAAAGACAATGCTTTATTTGTGCGAGAAGTTGTGGAGTTGATGCCTTACCTTTTATATGTAGATGAGGACAAATAACCTAGTTATTTAGCCCTAGGTCAGCAGATTTATAATCAGGATTTATAATCAGGGTTGTCCAACCCTGAACATCCTGGTTTACTCACTCTGTCCAGGATGTTATTAACTAATGTCCTTCCCATTAAAAGATGTCAAAGTTTATCTTGGGTTGGCTGGAAAAGAAGTTGCTGTTTCTAGCTGGCAAAGTGGGCATGAAGAAGTGCTGGAGAAAAAGACATGAATTTCCAATCAGCCAAGATTGAGATGTGAGTTCAAACCCCACACAAAAACTTTTCACTTCACATAAGTCTTCACTGTCTGTAAACAATATGAACATCACAAGCTCTCATTATCCCCTTTTTGTGTCCAGCAAACAACTACTGAGATACAGTTTCGTTTTCCAGGTGAAGCTGTTTTAACATCCGCTTTCCATGCTGGCATGGGTTGGATGGTTTGACATGGAACTGACCAACTGGGGAGCTGTCCAGACACCAGCTCTAGAAACCATGCGGAAACAGACAGAAATAGTAACAAAATCTCCCTCTAATTACAGTTGTGTTTAAAGAATACAGCAGGGTTCGCCACCATCCCCTGCCGGAGCCTCATGGAGCTTTAGGTGTTTTCGCTCAATAAACACTCATGACGCCCAATCTGGGAATCGAAACCGTGATCCTATGACCGCCAGTCCGCTGCCCTAACTACTGGGCCATTGTACCTGTCTATTTCCGCATGGTTTCTACAGCTGGATGCCCTTCCTAACACCAACTGCTTAACAGAGTGTGCTGGCTGCTTTTCATGTGCCACTAGCATAAGTGCGTTTACACAACACCTGCACAGGTGCGTTAACGCAGCGCTGGCACAGGTGCTTTTTGAGTTGCACCAGCACCTGAAAGGACATACCTTTATGTGTGGAAGACAACGGTTATACTTAGCTTGACATATCTTATCAAGTACAGCAAATTGCCATATCTCCCATCTTTTGTCATTTCTTCAGTGAAGCCCAGCATCTGAAGATCAATGTCATATATTCTCACTTAGAATGTCTACAACTGATACAAGCTCTCAATGCCATTGTAGAACCATTCTACACAAACCTAGCACTGGATGATGGACTCTGCATATCATTAGGCCAGCTGTTATTTTTGAGCATGGAACCATCAATGGATCCTCAATGTGATCAATCAACTTGCAAGAAATAGTAACAAAATCTCCCTCTAATTACACTGTAGCATCTTAAAGCAAGGCTACTGTAGTCTAAGATAGATCAGCTTAGGAGAAAAGATCAGTGGTCTTGTCTGGGAAGTAATTAACTTTTAGTCAGCACCATCAGGGCTGACCTAGGGTTAAATAAGAATAATCCTTTCACCACCCCCGCCTCGCCCATCCACCTCTCAGACGTGTGACATTTTCGGCATGTATGTTAAGTCTATGTGAAGAAGAAGTTTAATTAGGGGTGGTTATTTAATTAAGATCATTAACAACTTAAACACCCCTGGCAATAAAATGGAATTATCCAGCCTATGAAGTGAATCTCTTTGTTATGTAAATCAAACAAGAAGACAATAGGAAGGTCTGCAGGGGAGGAAATTAATGATGATGATGATCATGATCATTGTAATGATGTCTTTAGTCTACTACTTTCAATATGGTAATTAGTGTTACATTGTTAATTGAGAGTTTCGTTGGGAAAACTGATTAAAATTGTTTCTTTTTGGCACTGATTTAGTTAGTGATATTTGGGTTAACACACAAACACACACACAAGTATATGTATGTATGTGCGTGTGTGTGTGTGTGTGTACACATATATATTTGGTAATATAATTATATACATTCATTATAAAACGTTAACACGCATCTGCACATGCATATATGTACATCAATCCATACATGCATAGAATTTGTCTCTCTCCAACTGAACATATATATTGTCTATGCATGTATATATATATATATATATATATATATATATATATATATATATATATATATAAACATTTCTACACACAGCACCTAATCTATTTAACATGAACAGGAATAATTATCACCTGCCCGACTTTATTCATAATGTGTGGTGACACTAATGCCTCTGATCACACATACATGCTCAACATTACATGTATACATACAAGTATATAGGCATATATATATATGTGTGTGTGTGTGTGTGTGTGTGTGTGTGTATGTGTGTGTGTATATACATGTATATATATATATATATATATATAT
>NC_069003.1:23441719-23445316 GCF_001194135.2 Octopus bimaculoides
ATATATATATATATATATATATATATATATATATATATATATATATATACATATGTATACATATGTATGTACAAAACATTCTATCACCACCACCACCAGCCAACAAGAAAAATACTATGACACTTGTAAATACTTGTTTTTGATCTTATTGGCAGATTTATGAGCTTAGATATGTACGTGTATATGTTTCTATGTCTTTTGATATATAATCATATATATATACATATTTACGCACATATTTGTAAGTGTGTATATGCGTATATACGACAGATTTATGACCTCAGTATCTTAAAGTCTTATATCTGTATATATATGTATATGTGTTTTATATATATATATTTCTGTGCGTGTGTGTGTGCATGCTATGTAGGAGATTCTGAAGGCTAGGTAGAGACACAACATGAAATTGATCAAATTAGATTACCCCCCTCTAAAATACATTCCTGAATAATAAAGAGCTGCTAACCCATTATAAATGATATTCCCCAAAGCCACTCTGAGGCACAGTTGTACTAAATTCCACTGCAAAAAGTCTCTCTCTTAGAAACTTCTGAGGACCTGTAACACCTGTACCACGTTTTGCAGATCCGTCGCCAAAGTTTAAATCTAACCAGGACTGACTAGAAGATAACCACTACATTTGTGATTTTGGCAAATATTTTGTGGGAATTGTTATAGAGACAGACTGGGGAGACTGTAGAGGAACCTTAAGAAGCCTTGAGAGGGGAAACATCTTTAACTGAAATAGTTGGACATATAAGATGCAGGCATGGCTGTGCGATAAGAAGCTTGTTTCCCAACCACATGATTCTGGGTTCAGTTCCACAGCATGGCATCTCCAGAATGTTGTCTTCCAGTAAAGATCCAGGCCAACTAAAGCCTTGTAAGTGGATTTGATAGATAGAAACTGAAGGAAGCGGGTTCAAGTCCAAGGCGGCGAGCTGGCAGAAACATTAGCACGCTGGACGAAATGCTTAACAGTATTTCATCTGCCGCTATGTTCTGAGTTCAAATTCTGCCGAGGTCGACTTTGCTTTCATCTTTTCAGGGTCGATAAGTTAAGTACCAGTTACGGACTGGGGTCGATGTAATTGACTTAATCTCTTTGTCTGTCCTTGTTTGTCCCCTCTATATTTAGCCCCTTGTGGGCAATATAGAAATTAGAAACTGAACGGAGCCCATCATGTATGTATGTATGTGTGTGTGTGTGTGTGTGTGTGTGCTGTCCAGTTTAGCACTACCACTTGACCCTTGGCCACCTTTAGATTGCAAGCATTAGAGCCAAGTCTCCAGTTTAGGGGTAACTTCTTCAATTCCTTCCACAAGTTGGGCTGTTAAAGTTGACAGGTAGCCTTCGTGTTGTGATAGACAGAACATGGAAAGGTAGGCAGATGGATTATGGATGGTATCAAGAGAGCATGTGTTGGGCAGGTGGAACATGGTGGGTGGCAGACAGAATATGGTTGGGGCAGGTGGGACTTGGGTTCGATCCCAGCGGTGGGTGTAGCAACTAGAACATAAGTACGGATTTTTGCTGTTAAACTAAGGTCAGCCCAGATTTAACAGACTTATGATCAAAGAGTCTCCATCGTTGACCATCCCATTTTATTTATCAGGCATTGTATTATCATGAATTGTATCATCTAATGTGTTCTTCCTTGATAATGGAGTAGCATAATTTGACACAGATGTGGTTGCTGTTTCCAGTAGGTCAAGCAGCTATGTAAAGAAGTCACTTGGTGACTCATAAAATGAGATGGGTTTTGAATTGAAAACTGGAAATATTTGACCCAAACAGACACACCACCACCACCACCACCACCACCACCATATCATCATCATCATCATCATCATATCATCTTCGTCATCATCATCATCCTCGTCATCATCATCACCATCATCATCATCACCATTATCATCAGCATCATTATTATTATTATTATTATTATTATTATTATTATTATTATTATTATTATTTCGCTTCCATTTCTTATGGGTTCAATGGGTTGTTACATTTCAAATCAGATTTTATTCAAAATTACTGCTTCCCCTCTTAACTCATGTGTTCTGTTTGTGGTATGGTTTCTATGTCTGTTGCCCTTCAAAATAATAATCGCTTTATAGAGTGTGCTGGTGGGCCTTTTCTCTTGGCACCAACACTTGGGAGTTCGTTGTGCCCTCGGCCAACTGACTGGTGCTTTTACCCCCACATTGACTCTGTTCATTCAGTGTGAATTAAATGCATTTTATTGTGGCAATTGCATTAATAGATTGCCTTATATTACATGAGTCTGTAGAGTTCTCCACTACTCCGTGACATCTCCAGCTGTTCAACATGGCCAACATGGCCAATAGGAGAGAGAGAGGAAATAAGGGAAGATATAGGATGAGTGGGTGAAGGGATTGGTAGTATGAAGAGAGAAACAGTATAGGAGGGTGTAATAAGAGAAATAGAGAGAGAAATATATATATAGAGAGAGAGAATAATAATAAGGAGTAATGGGGAGAGTGGTGGCAGGTACATATCTGTTGGTGCAGAAGATAGAAATTGAGTAACAGGTGATGGTAAGAGGGAGTGTGATGGCTGGGTTTATTAGGTACAAACAGATTAAATGCAATGTCTCCTTTGATGAGAGAGAGAGAGAGAGAGAGAGAGATGCCCAGCTCCATCCTTTGTTAGTTGGGCAATGAGGGTATCAGAGAAATAAAAGAGTCAAATGAATAGAGGTTTAATAAATGTATTTGGGGGTGAGAGGACCAAAGTGTACATATATCTCCCACCCCGCCATCATTTGCACCATTTCAATATTAGTTCCACCATGCTATCATGCAGGCAGGCAGATGTTCTCTAGTACCACATGTTGCCAATCATCACATGTCATCTCCACTTGAGATCAGTTTTTTCACCTCTTCATCTCACGTCTAATTAGATATTCCTCCCCTCACAGGTTCCATCTCCTTTAATACCAGTAATATAATGAGGTTTAATTCAGTCACTTCAATACATCTTACCATGTGTTTAACCCTTTAGCATTCAGATTACTCTGTCAAATGCAATGCTTACTTATTCACATTGCTTTGGATTAATTGAGCATTATCTTGTAGCTTGGAGATTTCGATGATGCACTTGTTTATTTTTAGAATGAAATTGTAGAGCATGTGTGAGAGGCTGGTCAGTTTTACTATAAAATGGGCAGAATATTTACGCCTGATATGGGCAGTTCAAATGCTCAACAGTTAAACCAGTGGTTCTCAACAGCAATCCATAGGGCCCTTGTGGATCCATATAAGATTTTGTTGTTAAAATTTATCTGCAATAAATTGATTAAGCTTCTACAATACACAAATTAGTTAAACAATTTTTTTATAATAGGATTTTTTTAAATCATTGAATGGCCATGGGGGTCCACCTGAGTGAAAAATGAGTCAAAGGGGCCAATAGGTAAAAAAAAATGTTTAAGAATTACTGGTTTAAACGAATGAAATCATTAAATGAAAAATAATTCGTTTATAAATTATAAGCTTCACACACACACACAGAGATACACTTTCTAACTTACACTAAAATACACACATGCATATATATATATATATATA
>NC_069003.1:23445636-23450636 GCF_001194135.2 Octopus bimaculoides
GGAGAAGATTGTGTGTGTGGTGGTGGTGGTGGTGGTGGTGGTGGTGGTGGCGGTGAAGATGATTATGTGTGGATATTGCTATGTGGCTTCCTCATTACAGAGTTTATACGACTTCCTGTATGCATGTGTGTGTGTGTATTTATTTACTTATATATGTTTAATAAAAATGCATTTAGTCTTGCTGGCTTAACTAAAAGATCTTCTCTACAGAATACACACACACACATACACACACACACTTGGCGTTAGGAAGGGCATCCAGCTGTAGAAACTCTGCCAAATTAGATTGGAGCCTGGTGTTGCCATCTGGTTTCACCAGTCCTCAGTCAAATCGTCCAACCCATGCTAGCATGGAAAGCGGACGTTAAACGATGATGATGATGATGATATATATATATATATATATATATATATATATATATATGATTGTTTGTGTGTTTACACATACATGTATGTATATCATCAACATCATCATCATTTATTGTCCATTTTCCATGCTGGCATGGGTTGGATGGTTTGACCAGAACTGGTAAGGCCAGGAGACACACCAGGCCCCCATTGTTTGTTTTGGCATGGTTTCCATGGCTGCATGCCCTTCCTAACACCAACCATTTCACTGAGTGTACTGGGTGCGTTTTATGTAGCACCAGCTCTGGTATCAATTCTACGGATCTATTTTAAAACGGGGGCACCAGTATTTTCTTAACGAAACACTAACAAAACACTTTGAAACTTGGGACACTGGTAGAATGTGTCATATAAAACATCTTTTACTCTTGGTCTTCTTAACAAAAAAATGTACATCGCAAGTTATTCCATGTTAAAGTTGTCGTATTTCTGTAATTTCAACCAATCACTGACGTCTATTCAGCTGAATAGAGTTACTGCTGGACGGTCATAAAAATGTTATTCCCTGTGACATATTTCATCCGGTTTAATCGTAATTTATACGCATATATTGTTTATATAATAAATTACGCTGTGCGTATCTATGTGTGTAACAATTTTAGAGTTCGGATTCTAGAGTTAGGGTTAGTTTTAGGGTTAGGGTTAGGGTTACGGTTACGGTTAACAGTCTAGTTAGGGTTAGGGGATTAATACGATATACACCGTTACAGTGCTAACTGTTTTCAACTGAATAGACGTCAGTTATTAGTAGAAATTATCGAAATAAGACAATTTTTTACATGAAATAAATTCAAATACAAAATTTTTTTTCTTTTGAATAACACAAAATAGATAAGTATACGAAGTTTGAAAGTCTTTTGGTACCAAAAACACTACATAAAACATAAATGAAAACTGGTGCCCCCGTTTTGAAATAGATCCAATTCTATATATATATATATATATATATAGACATATAGATATAGATATGTATGTACACACAAACACACACACACATGCATGTGTGTATGTTTATATATGTATATATATGTCTTCTGAAATATATGTATGCAACAAAATCTCCAAAAACTGGAAGCCCTTAAACAAGTATTCTTATCAGAATTAGAATCCTCATGAAAGACAATCACACAATATCAATGTATGATATATGTACAACAAAAGCACCTTAAATTAAAAAGACTAGGAATCTCTAAACAAGTTTTAGTTTAAAGGAACTTGAATTTGACATAATTTCTATGGCTTGATGCCCTTCCCAATGTCAGCAAGTTCACAAAGTGTACTGGATGCCCTTTTTCCTGGCACCATCACTAGTGAAGTTACTATGTATTTTCACATGACTAATATTCCCTTTGACTAAGTAGGGTCTTCTAGAGAAGACAGCTTTATGTCAGGTGATGACAGATTTAAGTATGAAAGAAGTAGAACAGATTTCTTGCTGTGGAGGAGAGACAGGGCTATTTACATTATCCAAGAGTTGGTGGAAGTTATTGGGGTGGAGTTGAAAAGAGAGGAGTTAAAGATGGTGTTGACAAGGTGTTAGGTTGATCCTCAAAGTATAACATGAACAGAAGTGAGTTGAGACAGAACAGGAAGGGTGGCTAGGCTGAGTCGTAAGAGTATATGGGAAGAGTAAGGGTTGGTTAGACATTGGGTAGGGTTGGTTGTGGATGCAGTGAATAGGAAACAAGGGTGGAAGGGTAATCAGTGATACATGTGAGTTGGAGGGAAGGGTGAGAAGAGTAGGTGATGACTTATATACAGAAAATGGGTGAAGTGTTGTGCTGCAGAATAGTAAGATGGCAGTAGACAGGGGAAGGATAAGAGAACAGGAGATAACATATGGGTGGGTAGGTTACAAGTGTATGTGGGGGACATGGAGATGGTGCATGGTATGAATGTGTGGTGTATAGTGATAGGGAGTGATTCGGCGGGGGTGGGGGAGAAGAAGAGATAATTTGGTAGAACAGAAGTGTGATCACTGTAAAATGTGGGTGGAGAGGGATAATGTTAAAAACAAAAGATGAATATCAAGTGGAGTGGCTCCAAAGATAAAGAAATATTATTGGTGTCACAGAAAAAAATGATCACTTTAAAATGTGGGTGGAGAGGGACAATGTTAAAAACAAATACTGACTTGAACATGGTCTTTGTCAACTTGACTCAAAGCCTTCAATTCAGTGAATTGTGAGGTGATATGGAAAATTTTGTCAAAAGTTTGTCTTCCTGATAAAATGATAAAACTAATAGTATCTCTGTGCAGAGGAATGATGGCAACAGTGATATCTAGCAGTCATGTTCAGGGACATTTTCTGTTGTCACCAGAACCAAACAGGGCTGTGTTTTAGCTCCTGTTCTTTTTATCCATATTCTTTTCAATGATGCGCCGACATGCTTTTAGAGATTACCACGAAGGTGTAATATTCCAGTTTCTTACTGGAGGTCTTCTAGACCTAAAAGGACAAAGTTTCAGATCAAAGAAAAAGACCAAGGAAGAGATTATACAGGACTGTTTGTTTGCTGATGATTGTGCTTTGATTTCTCATACATTTGAGGGAATTCAGGAAACAGTTGGTAGATTTGCTGTGGCAGATTTGCTGTGGCAGCTCTTGCATTTGGACTGGCCATCAACATCAAGAAGACTGCAGTTTTATTCCAATCAAACCTGGAGCAGAACATACTCAAGAGTCAAATATGTTGATTGCCAGAAGAGGCACTCAAATGGGTCGGGTCATTTAAATGTTTTGGAAGTACAGTAAACTTCAAGAGTACTCTTGATGATGAAGCCAATTGTATTTTGAGCGCATTCTTGTATGGGGCAGAAGTGTGGACTTCCTACAACAAAACACATAAAGAAATTTGAAACTTTTCACATGTGTTGTCTATGAAATATCTGCGACGTAAAATGGCATGATAAGATACCAGATACAAAATCTAAGAAAAATGTTGGATCCCCAGCATCAAAAGTATGCTGTCAAGAATTCAGTGGGATCTTTCTGTTCAATACACCACCACAAATTTTTCACCAAATTTGGCAAAAATACTCATAACCCTAACCCTAACCCTAACCCTAAAACCCTAACCCTAACCCTAACCCTAAAACCCTAAAGCTAAAACCAGTACAAACGCACGAACGATGTCATAAATAACAGTACTGCCGATAGTTGTTGCTGACAAACAACGGCAGTAATTTTATTCAAGGGAAAAGATCTCATTACACCGCCACAACATGTTGTTGACAAACCACAGCAGTAATTGTTTTCACCTCAATAGACGTCAGTGATTGGTTGAAATTCCCGAAATACGACAACTTTTAACATGAAATAACTTGGAATATAGAAACTTTTCTTAACAAGGCTAAGAGAAAAAGATGTTTTATATGACACATTCTACCAGTATCCCAAGTTTGAAAGTGTTTCATTAGAAAACAAATGGTGTTTGCTAAATCAGAAAGATCCATTCAGTGCTGATGGGCAGGACATATTGTTCAAATGAAAGATAAGCACATTCTGAAAATGATTTTGTACGACCAACAAGTAGAGGGATGTCACAGTAAGGGAAGACCTGTTCTTAGATACAAGAATAAGTTGAAGTAATCACTAAGATCTCTACACCTTAATTTGGCATCTGGGGAATGTCATTGCCTAGATCAATCTGCATGGCATAAAATGCATCATGATACATCCAGACAATTTGAGTTGAAGAAACAAAACAATAAAAGAATTAAATCTTGCAATCAACAGACACATTTTACCCAATCCCAGGCAAAATCAAAATCACTAGTGACCCCATTGCGTCTTCATAGCAAAATCCATACCTGGACTCAAACTACATTCAAGCATCCATTGCCACTAGATGCAGCTTCTTTTGTTCTTTTATTTTTTAAAGTTGATTTTTCTTTGTCTCACTTTCTTTTTCTTTTTTTTTTTTTAAATTCACTTCTTCAAACACTCATACTTTGAAATCGATGGGAGTTACGATCATATATATATATATATATATATATATATATATATATATACACACACACACACACACACACACTCATACATAATTACACATTTATTGCTTTATTGCTGAGAGAGGCTATCAGAGACAGTATTAGGGAAGGAATTAATAGAAGGGAAGTGGAGAAGTGTGAGGATGAGTGAGTTATAAAGTGATTGAATGGTAGGGAGGGTTGAGTTGGAGGAGTTATGTTACCTCAGGTTATACATGGGTGAAGGAAAGATAAGGTAGAAAAGGGTAACACATAAACGTGTGTGTGTGTGTGTGTGTGTATGGAAAGAGAGAGCGATCAGCAGACAGATGTGTGTGTATGTTTGTATGTATATTTGTATGCATGAGTGTATGTATATTTGTGTGTTTGTATGTATGCATATTTGTACATGTGTAGGTATGTATATCTGTACGGATGTGTGTGTGTGCGCACGTATATATGTATGTATATACGTGTGTATGTATGTGTGTATGTGTTTGTAGAGAAGCCAGCAGTGACGTTGTATTGTCATTATTGCCATCTGTCAGATAAATACTGTCAGTTGGTCTGATTGCCTTGGTTAGCCTTTTTTTAGTTAACACCTCTCTGCTACTTC
>NC_069003.1:23459025-23463093 GCF_001194135.2 Octopus bimaculoides
GGGGTGGAGGGGTCAGAGAACTTAATTAACCTATACTGTATGTTGTTCTTCTAATGTGTTAGTTCTTACTCTGAAGAGAATGGTAGCTCAAGAGTAGTGGCTTCAGCTTTGAATAAACTTCACATGTATTGAGTACTCTGTTATTTTCTCTTGTAAATCTAAATTCATCATCATCATGATCATCATCATCATCATCATCATCATCGTTTAACGTCCGCTTTCCATGCTAGCATGGGTTGGACGATTTGACTGAGGACTGGTGAAACCGGATGGCTACACCAGGCTCCAATCTGATTTGGCAGGGTTTCTACAGCTGGATGCCCTTCCTAACGCCAACCGCTCCGAGAGTGTAGTGGGTGCTTTTATGTGCCACCGGCACGAAGGCCAGTCAGGCGGTACTGGCAACGGCCATGCTCGAAATGGTGTATTTTACGTGCTACCTGCACAGGAGCCAGTCCTGCGGCACATATTCTTTTATTCTTTTATTATTTTATTTGTTTCAGTCATTTGATGGTGGCCATACTGGGCTACTGCTTTGAAGAGTTCTAGTCGACCAAATTGACCCAGGGCTTATTATTTATAACCAAGTAATTATTCTGTTGTCTCTTTTACTGAACTGCTAAGTTACTGGGACTTTACTTCATCAGTTGTGAAGTAGTGATGTGGGGTCAAACATGGACACAAAGACACACAGACACCTACATATATACATACATATGTTGTTGCTGTTGTTTGTTCCTTCTCGGGCCATGCCTGGCTCATAAGGGCCGGTTTCCTGGTTTCGTTGGCGTACAGGTTCCCCACCTGGATGGGGCGCCAGTCCATCACAGGTGAGCTGCTAGATGCAGGAGGAAAATGTGAGAGAAAGCTGTGGCAGAAGAGTCAGCAAAAGTTCTCGATTACCTTCTGCCGGAGCCACGTGGAGCTTAGGTGTTTCACCCATAAACACACACATCGCCCGATCTGAAATTCAAACCCATGATCCCTCGACCATGAGTCTGCTGCTCTGAACACTAGGCCATGTGCCTCCACTACATACATACATACATACATACATATGAGAGAAACTAAAAGTAGTTGATAGTTTCTGCTACCTAGGTGACCAAGTTCGTAGTGGGGGTGGATGCTCAGAGAGTGTTACCACTAGAATAAGAATAGCCTTTAGAAAGCTTCTACCCCTACTGGTGACAAAGGGTCTCATGCTCAGAGTGAAAGGTAGCTTGTATGATGCATGGGTGCAAACTGCCATCCTTCAGGGCAGTGAAACATGGGCCGTAACTGTGGAGGACTTGCGTAGGCTGGAAAGAAATGAAGTTAGTATGATCTGCTGGATGTGTAATGTCAGTGTGCACACATGACAGAGTGTAAGCGCCCTGAGAGAAATGTTAGACATAAGAAACATCGGATGTGGCATACAAGAGAGATGTTTGCGCTGGTATGGTCATGTACGATGGATGGATGAGAAGAGCTGTGTGAAGAAGTGCCACTCCCAAACAGTGGAAGGAATCCGAGGTAGAGGTAGACCCAGGAAGACGGGATGAGGTGGTCAAGCATCACCTTCTAACGTTGAGTCGCACAGAGGCAATGACTTGTGACCAAGACCTCCAGAGATATGGTGTGACTGCGAAGACCCGACAAATAGCTGAATGACCTGTTTAATCCTGGAAAGCAGATTGAGAAACACAAGTTGGCAGTCTGCTTTGATTTTATATAGAAACCCACGAAAGAATGAGAAGAATAAACCTGGAAGGTTTACTAATATCAAAATACAGACCTAAGCAATATGTTTGTGGATGATTAAGGGGTTAGGTGGGTGCTGATAAAGGGGCAAAAACTCATGGAATATGTCATATACGCCCATTACCCTTTTTTCAGCTTTGATATCATTACAACGTGAATATGAAATTTTTGGTTATCCATTTCAAATGTCAACAAAGGGTAACCAGAATGAAAGATAAATCTATTTTTAGTCAGGAACAAAGAAGAGATGCAATACGATTTCATGCAACAATAAAGTTTTAACTGTCCTACGTTTCAAGTGTGTTTAATGAAGTATTAAAAGATTTAGCTTAAAAATACTGAGAACTTTCCGGACAACCTGATATATATATAAGAGCAGGAGTGGCTGTGTGGTAAGAAGCTCGCTTCCTAACCACATGGTTCTGGATTCAGTCCCACTGCATGGCACCTTGGGCAAGTGTCTTCTACTATAGCTTTGGGCTGACGAAAGCCTTGTGAGTGGATTTGGTAGACGGAAACTGAAAGAAGCCTGCCGTATATATATATAAATATATATATATATATATATATATGTATGTATGTATTTGTGTGTCTTTGTGTGCATACATATATATATATATATATAATTATTTTCAGGATCCAGTAGAATTGAGGCATTTTGATTATAGGGACACCATGATAGAATCAAGGACAGCATACTCATGTATCAACAGTTTGTATGGAGGTCACGTATTTGCTAGAATATATACAGATTTGTCTTTTTAGTTATACATTAATTTACCAGAAGAAAGCTTTTTTTTTTTTTACATGATGTAATTGAGTTGTTCATCAATAAAAAATATGTCTGAAACAATTGTAGTGAAACAATTGTAGCCCATTTGTGCTATTTTATATACACACACACACATATATTTGTATGTGTGTGTGCGTGAGTGTTTATTTATATAGTGAGTACCTCTTTGTTCTCTCTCTGATCATGAAGGATTTCTTTGAAGCCACTCAAGAAATGCCCATCCCTGTTGATTTATAACATTGATGCACAGATTTTAATATTGATTTACTTTCTCAACCAGACAGCTGTTTGAATATATAGACTAATTAATAAATCCAACTTCAAAATTGATTTCATCAATTGATACAGAAAAACTATCATCTCTCCCCTTCCTTTTATTTACATGTATAACAGACCTTCTTCCTACAAGAATATGAACCCCTCCCCCATTTTGTCTGTCTCTATATATAGATGAATATATTCATGTTTTTCTCAGAAATGTATTCATTATCTCATGATGAAATGACTATGGGTGTTATGTTATATACTCAATATTACATAATTATTACATAATCATTGCTTATATTCATGTTTTCCAACTTGTTAAATGATGTATTTGACCTGTACATTGTTGAAACAGCTGTAACCAAGGAATAATAAGTGTGATACCAGTACTTATATTCCTTTGCTTGTGTGCTTGTGTATACATACACATACACACATCACATCACATCAAACAAATAAGAGATATGAGGTCAGAGAATATATATTTATTCTCTTAGCTTACAGCTGTTTCATAATTATGCTAGTTATATAATAGACATTGCATGAACATTCACACATATATAAATATATACCTACACCCATACATAGAATATAAATATAAATTTGCTGTAATTTAACTAACAGACAAATCGTCAGCGCTTCATGATAGTTCATGAAACATTCTGAAAATGATTGTTTTAGTAACATTTCAGCAAATTTATATGTATGAGTGTACATATACAAGAGTGTGTTGAAAAGTTCTTGGCCTTGGGTGAAAGAAAATACAAGAACATCAGTTAATTATGATTTTATTCAACATATTCCACTCTCAGATTCACATACCTATTGCAGTGTTCCTTCAGTTTAACTAGGTCCTGTAAAAGAACTCAGAGGGTTGCGCCTCCAACCAAGCCTTTCACAATACCTTTAAAGTCCAGAACTTTTCAGCACCCCCTCGTATATTTATATATACATATATAAACATGTAAATGATGATGTAATGTCTGTTATATAATTATGAAACAGCTGTAAAATAATGGAATAAGTGTCTCTTCTCTCACTTCACTTCTCTTCTCTATTCAGTGTATATACATACTCTTTACCATTGTAATTCTTGGATTTGCAGAATAACACTAAGGTACATCCTAACCTTAATTAATCACAGTCCTTCTTGTTAGTCATACCTTTGTCAGAGAGCTTAATACGAGCTCTGTTTGATTCTTTGAATCCCTATTTTTATTATATATATATAAATATATATATATATATATATATATATATATATATATATA
>NC_069003.1:23463656-23464244 GCF_001194135.2 Octopus bimaculoides
ATATATATATATATATATATATATATATATATATATGTTTGTTTAAATATATATATATGTCTGTGTTTTTGTTTAGTTTGCTGTTCTAAATGCTTTTGACCATTTTTAACCCCCCGAAAACAATCACTAAAATAAACTTTGTTCTTCCAGGTTCCAAAGCAGTAGTAGTAGTTTTTCCCGCTTGTCGCGCAGATTCAGTCACAAAGAGAGGACTGATGCCAGTAATGGTAGCCAGCGTCAGCGTTCTGTTAGTGTTGACTTGTAAGTAATCAGTCCAAGAGGAAACCCCCCCCCAAAAAAAATCATTCAGTTACAATGTAGAGGGGGGGGAGGATAGAAACTGAAGCTATTGATACATCAGTTCCTCTATGTTGACTTGCTCAATATCCTTTCATCCCCTCTGTTCTATATATATATATATGGGTGTGTGTGTATATATATATATGCATGTATGTATATGGTTCTCTTGTGTGTTTTGTAACATAGATATATGTATACTTATGCATAATACCCAATATATATAAGTGTGTATGTATGTGTACATGCATATGTATGTATATATATATATATATACATATATATATATAT
>NC_069003.1:23464442-23466944 GCF_001194135.2 Octopus bimaculoides
TATATCTGATATGGTAGCATGACTTTTGGGATATCATGTTTATGTGTACATATATGTGTGAATATAATACATATATATATATATATATATATATATATATATGTACGTATAGTTATCTATGTACAAGTTGATAGTTTGAAATGTAGAAGGACAAAAAAGATAATCACTTTTTAAGTTATCTCTACAGAATTTAGAGCCAACACTGAACGTTAAAATATTTTATATATGAATACATCTTGGTAAACAAAGCAGTTGAAGGCAATAACAACTGACCAATACCTTTGGCAATTTGCCATGTTTCAGTAGAAGACCCATCAAACCAAGGGAAATCATAGTCATGGCAGATACTGGTGTCATGCAAATGGCACCTACGCCAGTAGCACATAAAAGCACCCATTACTCTCTTGGAGTGGTTGGCATTAAGAAGGACATTCACTGGAGAAACCATGCTAAATCAGACTGAAGTCTGGTGCAGCCCTTCAGCTTAGCAGCTCTGGTCAAACTGTCCCATCCATGCCAGCATAATCAGCAGATGTTAAATGATGATGATGATGATGAAAACATGATAACTTTTAGTGCTGGTTTGAATTTCTATAGAAAATCTGTAGAAACAACTTTAAAAAGTGATTGAATCGCATTGCTAACACAGGTAGAACACAGTATTGACTTATGAGCATTTAATATACTTGGTAGTATGTTATGGTTATATAACAAAATACAATGGTCCTACCAGTAATTAATAAAAGAGATAATCTTAAGATACAGTCCAAGTAATTGAGGGTTTAGAACCTGTGTTCCTTGGTGTTGATATCATCAACATAATGGGGAAAATCTAAATATTTCTACCAATGTCTGTATTATTCTGTCAACATTCTAATTATCATCTTGTACATCAGACTCTATTGTACATAAACTTACATACATACACATGTCAGTTGTTTTTGCAGTATATATGCATTTGTGTATATATGTGTATGTGTGCCTGTGTCTGCATGCATATGAGTATGTATATGAATATATCATATGTAAAACACTGCATGAATATATATGCATGTTGTTATGTGGAAACTTTTTATTCTTTACTTCAAGAAGGAAAGACATGAAATCTGAAATATCAAACAACATTTGAAAATTTGTTTTCTTTCTTTAAAACTACATATATATATATATATAAATAAATACAAATGATATATAAATAAGCATATGCATGTATACATACATATATGTACATACCTACATCTACATGTATATATAGATGCATATTCGGGTACAGGACGTTAGAAAAAAGAATGAGAGCATAAAAACAAAACGGACTTTGTTTACAGACAACAGAACGAACACATAAGAAAACAAACAAGCCACTTGGAATTAATCCTTCATCAGCTGCCTCTATTCTAAAACCAGGCATTTCGAAGATAAGGCAGGACACACTCTTAGAATAGTTTCTTCCTGAGTAGTGGATAAACCCACTAAACAGAGGAATCCAAGGTGGCAAACACAAACCACTACATATATATTTAAACGGGGTTGGCCAAAAGTCACCCGACAGTAAATCAAAATTCCATAAATACTTAATATTTTATTTTATTTATTCATTCTAATTATGAATGCTTAGTAAGTAAATGCTATGAGTTAAAATCACCATTTTTTTTCATCATTTGTGTATTTATTAGTGAAGTCTCATATAAAATGATTCTTTTGTTTTAATCTTGGAATTGGGTAGTTTTTTGAATTATTGTCAGGTGACTTTTGGCCAGCCCTGTGTATTTATATATAAGAGGATAGGCACAAAAACTGAATTATTTATACATATATGAAAGTAATTAAATTTGATGCCTATCCTCACCTATGGTCATGAGTGTAGGGTAATGACCGAAAGAGTATGACTGCAAATATAAGCAGCACAGAATGAAGTCCCTCTGAAGTGTCTCAAGAGCAACATTATGCAACAGGACACTTAGCTTAAAGATCAGGGAATCTCTCTCAGCCAAGTCACTGCTTCTTCTCATTGAGTGATCACAGTTTCGGCACCGTAGATATGTGATTAAGGAAATAATCACAAGACGGATCCTTTAAGCCAAGTCAACTGACTTAGGAGTAGAATGAGATGGTTGGACAATATCCCTAATCTCAATTGGACACACTTAGGAATTCAGCCAGGAACTGTAGTGATGGAGTTGCTTCTGGCAGAATCCTATGGAGAAGGTGTTTGAGGACCCTACCTACATGACCTTTCCAGAAATTATGGGTGGAGAAGATGGATGGATATATATATATATATATATATATATATATATTCAAAATGTGCAACAGTAGTAGCTCTACAGCAAAATCTTCATCTATATAACTTACTCAATGTATGTACATCATTTCACCAAGCTCTGAAGTATGTGTTTTGAAACACAATACACAATATGTCTATAAAGGGATTTTTCTCAGACAAAAATCTGCAGCTTCTGGCTTTTCAATGTACACATACTTTATATATATATATATATATAT
>NC_069003.1:23467155-23476984 GCF_001194135.2 Octopus bimaculoides
TAAAATGAAATGAAGTATTGAATGTGTTATTGAATAAATGAAATATTGAGTATTAAATATATAAGGACATTTTGCTATTTATATTATATATTCCATATTCTATTTCCCACATTAATTTTATAAGAATATAAATAAAACATAAAAAACAGACAGAGTTGGAACTCTTTTAAGTTATATAATCCTCTATACACTATCATACAAACCCCTTTTTTTAATTTAATTTTTTATTTTTATACACACACACACACACACACACACACACACACACACACACACACACATACACATATATGTATGTACATACAAATATGTATATATGTAATGTCTACAGTAGCAGACATTAACAAGTCCTCTCAATGATGCCCCAAAGTGTTTAAACCAGGGGAGGCAGAAGGCTCAATGTTAGGGATAACATGATCATGATCATGGGCATTTTGGGCCATCCACTTCTGGATCATGCAGGATGTGTAAAAGAGAGCAGATTCTCGCTGGAAAACCTATGGCCTCCCACAAGCAACTCTCTTGATCCAGAGCTTAACAACCATCTCCACTATCTCGGTGTAGGCTGCTGCATTGATCCTAAGACCTTGCAGGTAAACATGAGCCAGCAGGACATGACCCTCGTTGCTCATAACTCCCAAGACCATTACAGGCAAGGACAAGTTGGTGTGTATAACAGTGGGGACTTCAGTGGGACTGGTGCAGAGTCCTCTGTCATTTCCCTTTGGTCTTACAACAAAATTCTTGTTTGAGAACATCCAGAGCATGTTGAGCTCTTCAAGGTGCTTCCTTTGGTTCAACAAGACTGGATCACACAGTTCTCTTGGATCTTGTGAGTTATGAATCTTTGTCCTCTTCACAGAACATAAGATTTGTACTTATGTCTTCGTGCACCACATATCTCATCATTGACTCTGATACACGAAAGTGATTCTCATTATTGACGATGTCCTGGGCTTCCTGGAGAAACACAACTTTGCTAATGTCTGACCATTGACAATGGAAGACGCCTTTTCACCAGAAACCAGGAACTCTTTTCTCATCTTAAGCAAGAAGGCTTTGGCAACATTTAAGAAGGTTGCAACCTCACAGTGGTCTGTGGCTAAGGCAACAAGAACAGCATGCCCTTTCATTTGTCTGCATTAAATTTAAAGCTTCCTTGCTGGAACTGAAAAAAAAAGAGAGGATATTTAGTTAAAGTTTTGAGTCACTCATGGTTCTTAAAAGTTTTGTTCTCAAATAACTGACACATCTGGCACACACACACACACATACATACTGTAAAGTCTTATATCTTTTGCTTAGTTGGAGATATTGCTTTAAGGATAATGTCCATAGTTTGCATTTGAAAGCAGCCAAGGCCAAGAGTGCTCAAGATAATTTCTGCAGGAGTAAACTTTGGCTAAAAAAAACCTTGCATAACCTTGGAAACACAAAATAAGAAATAAGATAAAGAATGCATTTAAAAAATAATTATAAATAATTTATTAAAAACAATACCAAAATATATGTAAAATAATTCAATAATTAAGTCATTAAAAACAAATTGAGGAAATTTGCTATACTCTGTATTTCTTTAAAATGTCTTTTCTTCAAATCCTGTTTTTTTTTCAAGTGGATTCTAAGAACTTTAGTTTAACCTTATCTGTAAATAACATTAATGCATGAAGGACAGTGAGGTTAATGTTCCTCGGATCCCTGTTTTCTATTTTTAACATAACTTTGCCCTGTGTTCACTTTAACAGAAAACCCACCGGTTGATCACTTCAATGGTGCATGACACATGTGTATGGTTGTATTTGTGTGGTTGTCTTTGTTGGTTGTTTTTGTTGGCTGATTCTTAGAAACTTTTGAAATAACTTTTGAAATGGTTCGCTTTTCTCATCTTAATAATTCACCAATTAGTTATCCCTCAACATTTTGTCTCCCAGCTGAGCAAGGCAGATGATATTGTCCTGAAATGATTTCTCTCTACATTCACCAGCTACTTTCTTCATTGACAGCAATAAAGTGTACTTTATCCCCCAGGGAAACTATTTACCATGAGGTGACGCGATGAGGGCCAGTGCAAGGTTCTCCAGAGATATTTGACAACAGTGGTAATGAAAGAGGCAATCTTAGATCAATTGCGGCTCCAGTAAATACTTTGTATTTATCTCAAGTATCTAAATATATTCAGCCAGATAGAGCTCACCCTCTTCTCAATTGTACCTAGGGCAGGAGTTGAACTTGGAATTGGTAACTAACGAAACATTTATCCCTCATCTATCATGTAGTGGTGTAGATATAATAAGCACCTTAAAGGCAATGAACAGGCAGGATTGTTAACACGCTGGGCAAAATATTTAGCAACATTTTGTCTGTCTTTGTTCTGAGTTCAAATTTCACCAAGTTCGACTTCGCCTTTCATTATTTCAGGGCCAATAAAATAAGTACCTGTGGAACACTGGGATCAATGTAATCGGCTTATCCCTCTCTTAAAATTGCTGGCCTTGTACCAAAATTTGAAACCAATATAAGTATCTGTCATGTACTGAGGTTACTACAATACTATAAGTATATACCTCTCACTCCAAAATATCAGGCATTGTACCTCTGTAAGAACTCATTACTGTAATGTTGCCGTTGTTGTTGTTGTACCTTATCATAGAGCCATAGGAGAAGGTACATGTCTTGTATAGAAATAGAACACAACTGTTGTGACAAAATACAAGCCCTTCTCCTTGCCTTCCCCCATTGATTCGATCAGATAAACCCCACTACTTTATCTCTTCATTTGTCAGTAAGCAGTTTCCTTTTTTCTTTAATAACTGATGCTTTTCACTTGATTTCTTCATATTCTAGCAGAAAAATATAAAAAGGAGGGCTTTGTTTTATCAGATTGTACCAAACTACAGCTAAATAAAGCCTCTGGCGAGATAGAGAGGAGGAAATGAATGGATGTTTATTGTCTCTAATGGTGTAATAGTTTAAATAATTAATCATAATAACGATTTCTTTATTAGTTACAGGGGCTCAAAGAAAAACAGATAAAAATACCAAACAGAAAGAAACATTATTTAGGTTGGGAAAAAAAATAATAAAAACAAAAAAATAAAATTTCAGCAAAAAAAACTCTGAGACTGGAAGAATAACTGCTTAGAGCCATCTAAGGGAAACCCCTCAAAAATTCAATGGCTTCCTTGTCCACCCTCACCTTCCTTTCCAAGTGAAACTCGAAAGAGTTGAGGGCCTGGCTAAAAAGGAAAATATATGTCTTCAATCATTTCAGTCTCATCTGCCAGATAACCTCTTTCACTATGACCACAAGATAGATGAAAACTGCCTGCCCTTCCTGGCCAAAGGAGGGTGGTGGGACAATTTTCACAAAGTCCTCAACAGATCCATCCTGCACTCAACAACAGCCGATTGACAAAACTCTGATGCTTAATGCATAGAAATTGTACAAGTGCATGCAGAATGACTTTTGTTTTTCTTTGTACATTTTGGATAGGCCTGATAATAATGGTTTCAAATTTTGCCTCAAGGTCAGCAATTTTAGGAGAGGGGATGAGTCAATCGCATCGACCCCAGTGTTTGACTGGTACTTATTTTATTGACCCTGAAAGGATGAAAGGCAAAGGTGACCTCAGTGGAATTTGAACTCAGAATGTAAAGACGGACAAAATGTTGCTAAGCATTTTGCCCAGCATGCTAATGATTCTGCCAGCTCACTACCTTAATAATGATGATGATAATAATAATAATAATAATAATAATAATTGTTATTATTATTATTATTATTATTATTATTATTATTATTATTATTATTATTATTGTGTGAGAGGGCAGTGCATGCCATCAAAGTGACACTGGGGTAAAATATATGAAGCCCATTATACCCATCATGACTACCCGTCTGATAAGGGTACACCAGGCACATGCATCACAACCATATGTATGCAACATAGTGATCTCATACCAAGATAAACAGTGCATGACCTCACAGGTGGGGCCCAGTTAGGATTTTCTTCAGGTCGAGTACCCCATCCCGCTCAAAAGGTCTCTGAATAAGGTTTGTTTAAGGATGTTGAGCAAAACACTCATGTTTCCAAAGGTGAAATATCATTATTATTATTATTATTATTATTTCAAATTTTGACACAAGGCCAGAAATTTTGGAGGAGGGAATAAGTCAATTACATTGACCCCTAGTGCTCGACTAGTAATTATCTTATCGACCCTGAATGGATGAAAGGCAAAGCCAACCTCGGTGGAATTTGAACTAAGAACATGAAGACAGACGAAATGCTGCTAAGTGTTTTGTCCCGCATGCTAACATTGTGTCAGCTAGCCACCTGGATAATAGTTATAATTAAAGGTATCAAACTTTGGTACCGGAACAGCAGTTTTCAAGGGGAGGGGAGGGGAGGAGAAGTCGATTACATTGACTCCATTACTTGACTGCTACTTATTTTATCAATCTCAAAAGGATGAAAGGTAAAGTCGGCCTTACCGGAATTTGAGCTCAGAACATAAAGCTGGGCAAAATGCTGCCAAGCATTTTGTCCAGTGTGCTAATGGTTCTGCCAGCTTGCTGCCTTAATAATAATAATAATCCTTTCTGTTATAGGCACAAAGCCTGAAATTTGTGGGATGAGGGCACTTGTCAATTATCTCTTCCCCAATGCTTAACTGGGGACTTGTTTCATTGATTACAAAAGGGATGACAGATAAAGTCTACCTTGGTAGAATTTGAACTCAGAATGTAAAGCTAGAAGAAATGTTGCTTCATATTTTGTCCAATATGCTAACCATTCTGCCAGCTCACCACCTTCAAATAATAATAATAATAATAATAATAATAATAATAATAATGGTTTCAAATTTTGGCACTTGGACACCAATTTTGAGAAACATATTAAGTCAATTACATAATAATAATAATAGTAATAATAATAATAATAATAATAATTATTATTATTATTATTATTATTATTGTTATTATTATTATTTTATGTTTGACTTTTGCTTTGCATTTGTACAAGTTGGATCCAAGTTTCACCCAGAGACCTCAAGAAACAACAAGTTAGAAGTTCATGTAGGTGTTACGCCTAGGGTACCATATATTTGGATTTGTACATAGTGTTGTTCTAGAGAATGTTTAAGAAACCATAACAAAATTATGTGTTTGTTTTAAAATTTGAGATTACATAGAAAGTATTTTACAAGGCACAAGATCTGAAGTTTTAGAGGAGGGACTAATCAATTACATTGACTCCAGTGTTCAGTTGGTATTTATTTTATCGCCCCCCCCCCCCCGGCCACCAAAAGATGAAAGGCAGAATTGAAACGATACTAATAGTAATCTGATTGTAAATTTATTATTGTCTGTTGGTAATTTGTCTTGATTTACAGTTGTATCTTCCCAAGCATGTAAATACTACCACCACAACCACAACCACAATTACTGACTACTACTACTACTACTACTCCTCCTACTACTACTACTATTACTACTTCTACTACTACTACTCTGTTTTACTTTCTGATGATTTACATGTTGATCAGTTTTGCTGTTATCAAATGTGAAAATGAAGTTAAAGGTTGAACAAAAATGGAAGTATAATTATCTGGCACGGTGGGGGAAGTGGAGATTAAAAATGATAATGATGATGATGATGATGATGATGATGCTGCCTAACAGGCTTGAGACCAGAATTTTCTTAATCATTAAACCATTTCTGGTAAACTGCCACTGTTAAGAATAATAATAATAACAACAATAAAAAATAATCAGCTTGAAATTATCAAATTTACAACACTAAACATTAAACAAAAAAATGGGACCCAAGATATTGATATCAAGGAACCAAAATGAACCAAATATTCTCAAAGTAAAAATACAAAATCTGATACAATAATGGGGTATTATCATTCGAAAAGAAAAAAAAACTTGCAGATTCATATTTTAAGAAAGGTAAAAATATATTAGAAAAGGTAAACTAACCAGTTTTCCCCTTTTATTTATGGATGACCTAAAATTATTAGGTGTCCTGACCTAGTGGTTATGGTGTTGCCCTAACAATCACAAGATCATGGTTATTATTCCCAGACAGGTCATTGAATTGTATCCTTAAGCAAAACACTTCATGTTGCCTCAGTCCACTCAGTTGTAAATTAGTAGCCCTGCAACAAACTGGTGTCCTGTTCAGGGGAAATTGTTTTGATGTCAGTCACTTATATCCTGCAGAAACCAGGTAAACGGTTCCTTGAGTCCTAGGGTTCAAGGCAGTAATGTCTAGGGTTTGATGATGATGAAATTATTGGTTTCAGACTTTGGCACAAAGACCAGCAAGTTCGGCTGAGGTGGGTAAACCGTTTACATTGACCCCAGTTCTCAGTAGGTGCTTATTTTGTCAAACCCCAAAACGATGAATGGTAAAGTCAACCTTGGTGGAATTTGAACTCAGAGCGTAATGATGGATGAAATGTCACTGCGTATTTTGTATGGCATGATAATAATAATAATAATAACAATAGGCGCAGGAGTGGCTGTGTGGTAAGTAGCTTGCTTACCAACTACTTGGTTCCAGTTTCATTCCCACTGTGTGGCACTTTGGACAAGTGTCTACTACTATAGCCTTGGGCTGACCAAAGCCTTGTGAGTGGATTTGGTAGACGCAAATTGAAAGAAGCCTGTCGTATATGTGTATGTATATATATATGTGTGTGTATATATTTGTGTGTCTGTGTTTGTCCCCCCCAACATCGCTTGACAACCAATGGTGATGTGTTTACGTCCCTGTAACTTAGTGGTTCGGCAAAAGAGACCGATAGAATAAATACTAGGCTTCCAAAGAATAAGTCCTGGGGTCGATTTGCTCCACTAAAGGCGGTGCTCCAGCAAGGCTACAGTCAAATGACTGAAACAAGTAAAAGAGAGAAGAAAAAAAAAAAATAATAATAATAATGGCTTCAAATTTTGGCACAAGAGCAGCAAGTTCAGGAGAGTTGAGTAAGTCGATTACATCGACCACAACACTCAACTAGAACTTATTTTATTGACCCCAAACGATAAAGGGTAAAGTTGACCTCAGCAAAATTTGAACTCAGAATGTAAAGACGGACAAAATGCCACTAAGCATTTTGTCTTGGCATGCTAATGATTCCGCCAGCTCACCAGCCTATGATGATTAAATTATTATGGATGACCTGAAATTGTTTGACGAAAATGAATATCAACTCAACATTTCAGTGAACAGTGTACAAGTATTCAGTCAGGGCATAAGGCTGGAATTTGGCATTAATGAGTGTAGTATCCCTTATCATGAAGAAGGAGAAATTGTCTGAGATAAGAAGCATTGAGCTCTCTACAGAAAAACATATAAAGTGAATTGATAAGGAAACTGAATACAAGTGTTTAGGAGTTTTGGAAGCTGGTCACGTAGAATACAAAAAAAAAAAAATGTCTAAGAACACAATGCAAAACCTTAGGAGTAAGAAGTTATCTTAAGTCCTTGAACATGAAAGATGTTTATCAAAATGTCAACTCATGTGCTGAATCAATCATTTCTTTGAAACTGAGGTTGGGATTTCTTCAACTGGAACACACAATAACTAGAGGACATTGACTGGAAAACTAGAAAGCGGCTGAAAATATTGGCTATGTTTGACAAAACCAAGTGTAATATCTAATATCAATGGATTGTATACGGACCAATGGTGGAAGAAAGATGACTGGCATAAAAGACTGTGTTGTTATGAACTGCTGTCTGTACAAGTATTTGTCGGAATGTAAAGGGCACTGAATGCTGAAAAAGATAAAAAAAAGATATCACGGATAGCTGGAAAGAAAGGCTGAACAAGAAAAAAAATTTATAAATCCTCTTCAAGAACTCTTTCCGAAGAAAGTCACAGAAGTCATTATAATATCAGCCTAGAACATGAGAGGAGAGAAAAGATATAGATACGGTGGAAGATGTATTGCCACTATGTCGATTGTGCAGGGAAAGATACTAGAACTTGTGTGATAATAAATGTAGTCGGCTTATTAGACTTAAGGGTGAAGGGTAAAGAAAACAAAAATACTAGATAAATATCAGGACCTAAACTGCAGAGAAATAGTGGTAATTCCTTTTAATAATAGGTTCACTAAGTACAATGTCTAAAAATATCTCTAAATGGCTTTCTATAATGGCAATTAACTTAATGACACTAAAGAAAGTGTCTGAAGGCTGCAGCTAGAATCTTAAGATATGTGCTGAATATCTCCAAGCAAAAGTTGAGGTTTGATCCCCACTGAACAAAACTGACAGAGCTTCAAACACCACCACTGTGTGATAAATAATCATCATCATCCTTTAACATATGCTTTCCATGCTGGCATGAGTTGGATGGATTGACAGGAAGTGGAAAGTCAGAAGATTGCACCAAGCTCTGCCGTCTGTTTCAACATGGTTTCTATGGCTGGATGCCCTTCCTAATGCCAACCATTTTACAGAGTGTACTGGTTGCTTTTTACATCGTACCAGCAGCAGTGAGGTCAGGAAGTAACTTGCTGGACGAGACTCCTCAACTGACAGGGAGTAGTAAAAGGTGTTTTGCATTAGATGAGAAACATGGATACCTCAAATGGAGAGAGAGAGAGAGAGAGGAAAGAGAGAAGATAGTGAAGATGTGATGGAGATGGTGCATACATCCAAGTTACTAGGAGGCGTATATAGAGAGGCAGACTGGGGATTAGAATGGGTGAGCGGGTGCATGAGTTCACAAGATTGCGAAAGCTGAGTGGAAGATGGAGGGGCAGAATGTAAGGGGTGGGCACAGGTAGAGGGAGGGGTATAAGGAGGATAAATTGTGAGGAAGAGATTTGGCAGAGACATATTGTGGGCAAGTAGGTTCGTGAGGGAGAGCAAAGGAGAATACAATGGGTAGTGAGCACAGGTGGGGTAGGATGGGAGGAGGCATGGACACAAAGGACATGTCTTTATGGCCTTGATTTTATTTAGCTGGAGGGGTCTTCTCAAGCACAGCAAATCACCAATTGTTTTGTTCTTTGTCAACTCCTCTGTGAGGCTCAGCATCTAAAGATCATTTATAACCACTTCCGCCCCTGTCTGGGTCTTCCTCTTCTACAGGCTCTCTCCACATTTAGAGATCAGCAGCTGTCCTCATCCATATGCATCACATGACCATACCAGTGCAGTCGTCTCTCTTGCACACTACATCTGATGCCTCTTATACCTGGCTTTTCTCTCAACACATTTACATTTTGTCATACATGCACACTGACATTGCACATCCAGTGCAGCATGCTTTGATGGCTTCATTTCTTTCAAGCTTTTGCACGTACTCTGCAAAAACTTGGTTTCCCTGGTTTCTCTGGGAATATATCTACTCCCCACCGGATGGGATGCCAGTGTGTCAAAGGATTATAATTCTACCAGCTGAATCAACTGAAGCAAAATGAAATGAAATGTTTTTTTCAAGAACACAATGCATTACCTGGTCCAGGAATCAAAACCACAATCTTATGACCATGAGTTTAACACCCTAACCACTAAGCCATGTGCCTACACAAAATAATAATAATAATAATAATAATAATAATAATAATAATACTCTTTTACTCTTTTACGTGTTTCAGTCATTTGACTGCGGCCATGCTGGAGCACCGTCTTTTAGTCAAGGAAATCTACACCAGGACTTATTCTTTGGAAGCCTAGTACTTATTCTATCGGTCTCTTTTGCCGAACCGCTAAGTTACAGGGACATAAACATACCACCATAGGTTGTCAAGCGATGTTGAGGGAACAAACACACACACACACACATATATATATATATA
>NC_069003.1:23477473-23478935 GCF_001194135.2 Octopus bimaculoides
AAAACAATAATAAAGAAGGAACTTCATGATTAGGACAGATTTATGTTTTCAGAATATTTGAAGGCAATTAAAACACCAGACAGATTTTTTAATTAAAAAACCAATATAACAACCAAAACTGGTCACTAAGTATTTCTGTTTTTAATTATTAATTATACCTTTTAATTGATTTATGTTCTTAATTTTCTAACATTTATTTTTGTTTTATAGTAAAATATATTTCTTTGGTTTTTACAATAAAAGACATTTATTTTGCAGGAAAATCTTTTCTACTTTCTTAATTTTTCTCATTTCTTAATTTAATTGCAAATTTTTTGTTGTTTCTTTTCAATAAATTTTTTTTTTTTCCTTTTTAGTCTTGAATCAGGTTTAGTTAGTTTCAGCTATATGTATGTTTGTGTTTATATGTATGTAATGATATATGTGTATATATGTACATATATTATGTGTATCTACGTTTATGTATGTGTATAATTGTTAATTGCAAAAAGAAAACGTTTTGATTAAACATTGTGCGTGTGCACGTGTGCACCTATACACATACATTCACGTATGAATTTATGGTGGAAATATTGACAGAATCATTATAGTATGAGACAAAAATACCTTATTGTGATTGTATATTTTGAATTCAAATCTTGCTGTGGTCATCTCTGCTTTTCACCTTATTGGTCTCAATGGAATAAAGTACCAGTCAAGTACTGAAAAGTCAATACAATAGATCGGTTCCTTCCTCAGGCAAAAAGATTACTTAGTCTATTCACCCGTTGGTGGATTCCTCTGAACACTGAAGCATCAAGCATTGATTTGATTCAACCACGATAGAGCATGGAATTGCCATAATACAATATATATATGTATTTAAATATCTTATCATCTTGTTGCTGCTGCTGCTGTGACTGAGATTGTTACTGTTACTACTCTTGCTACTACCACACTTGCTGCTTTTGCTGCTGCTGCTACTGCGACTATTGCTGCTGCTGTTGCTACTATTGTTGCTGTTGTTGTGGCTGTGGACCTCTACCTTCAAACAGTAGATTCTCCTCTTACCTCTGCCTTCAAGGTAGATGGATGGATGGATAGATAGATAGATAGATAGATAGATATCCATCCATTTATCGTTGAACGTCCATGTTCCATGCTGGCATGGATTGGACAGTTTGACTGAGGTCTGGAAAGCCAGCGGTTGCACCAGGCTCCAATCTGATTTGGTAATGTTTCTACAACTAGATGCCCTTCCTAATGCCAACCACTCCAAGAGTGTAGCGGGTGCTTTTTATGTGCCACCGGCTCAGGAGCCAGTCAGGGGGCACTGGCATCAGCCATGTTTGGATGCTGCTTTTTACATTATATATATATATATATATATATATATATATAAAAACAAAAGTAAATGAGTATATGCATATATACGTACAGGTATGTGCATACCGACATCCACCTGTATGTATAGGTGCATATC
>NC_069003.1:23479616-23480455 GCF_001194135.2 Octopus bimaculoides
GACAAACTCAGACACACAAACACACATACATATATATACATATATACGACAGGCTTCTTTCAGTTTCTGTCTGCCAAATCCACTCACAAGGCTTTGGTCGGCCCAAGGCTATAGTAGAAGACACTTGCCCAAGGTGCCACGCAGTGGGACTGAACCCGGAACCATGTGGCTGGTAAGCAAGCTACTTACCACACCGCCACTTCTGCGCCTGTGTTAATAATTTTTTTATTTTAATAACTTAAAGCTTTCTTTTTCTGTTAAAAGAGAGCAATTGAGCAAATAAATTACAAAATCTTGGAAATGATCCCTTGTGGCTGGCGTTCATTTTAATTAGATATTAGATATTACTTGTTATTACAGAAGTTAAATGTTGTCTTAACTGACAGTTAATAGCTGCATTGAATTGGCAGTTGATATTATTATCATAATAACCAGATGTATACACCACACCCCCACAACATACACATATATATTATTATATGCATGTGTGTTTAAATGTCATTTCCACATGTCCTCATTAACCCCACCACAACATGGCAAAAGATTAATATGTCTTTACTAACAAGAGAATGTAAGCTACAAGTCCAATAGTTGTGTGAGGAGCAGCCAGTGAAATGAAAATATTGTTACTTAAATAAGATGAAGGTCGGAAGTGGGAAGAGCATCCAGCTGTTGAAAATCTGCCTCAACATATTTTTCTAACCCATGACAGCATGGAAAGTTGGATGTGAAAATGAATGTGCATTCACATATACACATATATGAATGTGTGTAAGCTTTTGTGTGTGTGCGTATGTATGTGTATGTGTATGTATGTATGTATGTATATACATATATAT
>NC_069003.1:23480555-23482196 GCF_001194135.2 Octopus bimaculoides
ACAGGGATGCTGTCAGTAAGGTGAGGGTTGGCAATGAGTACAGTGAAGAAGACCTTTGGAAATATGCTGTGTTTGAGAAGACTTGGCAAGCTAAGTGAGACCATAACCTGTGGCCTATGCCAGTGGTGTAACCAGCCTACTTATGCATACCTTTCCTTTGTTGGACACTAAACTCTACTTGCGAAGACCTGTTGAGGCAAGTGAAATCAAAATCAAATTCAATGACAGCACAGAAAACAGATTTTCTCAAATGCTTAGAAGGATTCTTAGAGATAGTACATGATTTCTGTTACCTAATTAGCAGTGGAGGAGGATGCGCTGAAAGCAAAGTCACTAGAATAAGAATAGGCTAGTGGAAGTTTCAGAAAACTGTTACTTCTGTTAGTAACAAAAGCCAGATTGTATGATGCTTGTGTATGAACAACAGTACTACATGGTAGTAGTGAAACTTGTGCTGTGGAAGCAGAGGGCATGCAAAGACTAGAAAGAAATGAAGCTATCATACCCAGATAAATGTGCGATATCAGTGTGCAAGGACAAAAAGGAGCAAATGGATTGAGAGAAAAATTGAGCATAAGAAGCAACAGATGTAGTATGCAAGAGAGAAAAACTGTGCTGGTATGGTTGTGTGATGTGTATGAATTAGGACAACTGTATAAAGGAAGTGCCAATCGATAAATGTGAATGGAACATTTAGCAGAGGGAAACTCAAGGAAACATGGAATGAAGTAGTAAAGAATGATCTCTAGATGTTGAGTCTTATGAAGGAGGTGACACAAGATTGAGATGATTGGTGATTTACTGTGCTTCAGAAACCCCATCCACTTTGGCACAAATTAAACCCTAAAAGCATATAATCTATGTGTGTCTCTGCTACCCCTATGTATCTCAAACTTCATCTCTGGCACTGTATATTTCTTGCATATTGCCCACTCTTCACATCACTTGTGCTGCCACCTATCACCTCCCTGTCCTGATCCTATTTCCTCCACTTTTCCTTTTCCAAATTGGTATTCCCCATCGACCACATCCCTACTTGTGTTCACCATTCACTGCATTCATATTTATCCCTACTTCTACCCATCTGCCATTCTCCTTTCAAACTCTTGTAAACTTACCTACCTAGTCATTCTGCCCAATCCTCTGGACCGCTTCTCTTATGTTCACCTTCCTGTAACTTGAAGGTATACTGGGGTAGCCATGTATCCCCTCTACTGCAAGGTACTTGTTTCTATCCCTTTACCATACTCTAACCGCTTACCACCTGGCATAAACTATGCTCTTTCAATAGTACACCACCCTCTTAAGCTGCATGGACACCTCACACTACACTTCTCTGTATTAGATCATCATGTGGTCTGAAAGCCAAGTCCTTTAGAGAAGCTTCCTGTGATAGACAACCAATTCTCTGAATCCATATCTTATACTACAAATATATATATATATACATCTTGTAATCACCTGTAGAGATGCATCTACACTGTTGGATACTCCTAAACGAGTTGCTAAGCATTCCACACGTGAGCGATCAATGCTAGAAGGTTCCAAACAATTGTAGTAATTAATAAACATTCTCATATCTTCCATCTTCTGTCTCTCTCATTATATACATACATACATCCATATATATATATATATATA
>NC_069003.1:23483617-23484055 GCF_001194135.2 Octopus bimaculoides
CTGATGAAGGAAAATGTTCTCTATGTGGCCTGTGTGTGTTCTGTACTCTGGTTATTATTATTTTTTGTCTACGTTTTGTTTGCAATGTCCTGTACCCAGATATGCACCTATATATACAGGTAGACGTAGGTATGCACATACCTGTATGTATATATGCATATAATCATTTATTATTTGTTTTATATATATATACAAAGTTTTAAATTTTTACATTTAAGAGAGAGATCTGACGCTAAATAGGAATAAATTACATTGATATGGATATTAACGTCAAATCTCTCTCTTAAATGTAAAAATTTAAAACTTTGGATATATAAACAAGGAGAATGATCCCTAAGGAGTCTAATTTAGATTTTTTTGTGGTGAAATCTCCTGCTATATTGGTAACGATTACATAGTTTACTATGAAAAATTATATATATATATATATATATATAT
>NC_069003.1:23484352-23491516 GCF_001194135.2 Octopus bimaculoides
CTGAAGAGAAGGTTACAACTTTAACACCACAGATCCCTATGGATCACATAGGTTGTAATCCTTTGAAACATATGTAGGAATAAAGTATGCAATTATAACATGCGTTTTCTCCATTCCTTAAACTTTTATATATATATATATATATATATATATATTTATTTATATATATCTTTACTATAAAAAAATAACATCAACAATACAATCACACACATACACGCTGACTGAGACATATGCACTTACAGTTCCTTCCAGCCTTTCTCTCTACCTCTTCATATTTTCACAACTGTCTAATGAGAGAGGTCAATGGTTAAGGTTGGTCATTAGTGCAGTGACTGACATTGAGACTAATCTTAAAAAGACTGCCTTAGCTGATGGTCACACACAACAACAACACCACCGCCACTACCACTAACAACAACAACAACTACTACTACTACTACCACTACAGTTATAGTAACATCAACAGTGACACACAATGTCACTTTGTCAGTTCCTCTCTCACATTAGTTAAAACTGGGATACAGAGTCTAAAACATCAACAGACTACTACTACTACTACTACTACTACAACTACTACTACTACTACTACTACTACTACTACTACAGTAGCCAGCCAAATAACAGTAAAGTAGATCTATGAACGTCAGTAAAGTAGATCTACCGGTTGGTCCTCTACCAAGTGTGTTGGTAAAGTCCACAGTTGAGATTCTAGCAATCCAGACTGGCTGTAATACCAATATGGTACAGGCGGTGTCTGATGAAGAAGGTAAGTAAAGACCAAGATACTTATATACCTGGCCCTAACACCTTTGTCTCTCTTCAACACCTTATAACACTGTCTGTATGTAATTGCCCTTATTATTGTAGTTGTTGCTAAATAGTTGCATTTAGGGCTGCTTGCTCAGACCTTTACACACACAATTATGTGTGTGTGTGTGTGTTATGAGATATACACATATATCATATACACACACATACATATATGCTTACAAATATATATATATATATATATATATATATATATATATATATATATACATACAAACACACACAGGGTGTCCCACCCCAAAAATATATACACATTGAATGAGTATAAATTGAACGTTTATTAAAATACATTTCATTTTCAAAATTTTATACAATCTATGGACAGAATTTGATTATTTTATGAACACCTGTTTTAAAAACTGATAGCCATTCTGGCCAAGGCTGATAACATGAAGCAGTGAAATCATAAATAATAAGAAGAAACGTTTTGTTTGATATTTATGTGCATTCTCATTCAAGTGCAGCCCTCAATTCATGCAATATTGTCAATTTTGTACCATAAACTTTATCTTTTAAGTATCTGCATAGTTGTATGGGGTCCAGTTAAACATTGAGGGTATTCTTCTGAACTTCTTTGTCCAGTCCATCTGTTTGAGAAAGTTCTCATCAAGGTATGTTCTTGCATTGTTATTGCAGTGTTGGAGTGTCCCATCTTGTTAGAAATTAAATTCCACGTCTTCAGATGTTTTGACTAATTTGCATGACAGGTTGTTACAGTAAGTCCAAGGCGTCAGTCACAGTACTATCATAAAAGAACAGTCTGATTTATCCATTTGATGTAATGCAACACCATACTGTAAATCCTACTAAATTAGCATGATGATCTTCCATAATATGCAGATTTTTCAGGTGCCCAGTAGGTGCAAATTTGGTGGTTATTGAGCTATTTAATTTAATTGTAGCCTCATCACTCCAAAACAAACTGAACATTTTCACGTGTACAAAGTACCACTCACAAAATTCCAATCTTCAGTCCGGACAGACTGTTCTTGGAATGTCTATTCATGAACTATTCTTGGAATGTAACTTTTCCAGTGACAATGCTTTAAAATGTGACAGGTGCTTCATTTTGAAATTTCTGTCTTGTAACTTGCTCACTGCAAAGATTTTCTTCAACTCTGGCTATACATTTCTGGTACCCTTTCTTGCTTTGTGGGACTTGTCAATGTCTGCAGTCTTCTGGAACATTTTTTGTAGGCATTCCGGAAAGTTCTGTCCACTTCAAACTTATCTCTGATTTGAATGATGGTAAGTCACATACATGGATCTGATCAAAACTCCTTTGTCTTTGCATCACAACTACATTCTACATTTTCAAACATCCAGTAATACTTTAGGATAATTTCCTTTTTCCAAAGCTTAGTCTAGCTCTATTCATTATTTCTAATGGGTTAAATCAGTGGTTCTCAATCAGGGTCCAATATGGCTCTTGGAGGCCCATGGAAGATTTTATTGTTAAAATTTATGTACAATAAATTGCTTGTACTTCTACAATGCACAAAATATTTGGGGGGTCTTTTATGCAATTCCTAATAATATTTAATCATGAAAATACAGTAGGATTTTTATATATATATATATATCAAATGGCTATGGAGCTACAATCGAGTAAAATAGAAATTGAAGGGGTCCATAGGCAAAAAAATGATCTAGAAATGAAAATCGAGTTCTCAGCTGTTAAAGTGAGTATACATTTTTGGGGGACATCCTGTATGCTTGTGTGTGTATGTGTAATAATAGTTACATCACAGAACAGTCATCAAAATTTTAAAACACACAAAAATTGTCATTTCTTTCTAGAATTGTTTGTTATGTCAGAATGTATGCCACTTCACTTTCTCCGCTGACACAGTTCTGCATCAATTCCACTGCATCTCTACTTTCGTCTCATTGAAGTTGCAGTGGATGAAGTAGGTTACAAAAGTACAGGGAAAGATGTACCCCTTTATAATAAATTCCAACATTGTACATAAAGAACTAATGCAACAGTTTTCATGTTGTTTATAAATTGTTAAAATGACTCCTGTTTCAGTTAACCCTTTTGTTAACAACCCAGCTGAAACCGGCTATGGCTCTGTAGTATAAATGTCTTGTTTACACAAGTTTTGAATAAAAATCTTCCACCAAACCTTAGTCAAAATTTATGTTCCTAACACTAACTTAATGATAACTAAATTATTTTACTAAATTCTTTGTTATATTTAAAATAATTAAAAGAAACACAGAGCATCTCAAAATAATACAGTAACGAAAGGGTTAAGCTACTTATCAAACAAATACAATTACAATATTGACCTATTCCTATTTCCTTCATCCATCAACAACAAAATGATATTTACCACTGACCAGGACTCCATCTATGTCCCCCTTTCATTGTGTCCACCTGTCACTCATCTTTCATATTCACATAAACTTACCTGCCCCTTTTGATCCTCTGTCCCTGTTCTTTCTCTCGTATTCACCTTGATACCCTGAAGATTCCACCCTCACCATTATCTTTCTCTTTCCAGCTGGTGAAGCTATGTACCTCCTCTTCAGCAAGACACCTTATTTCTTGTCCTTCTCAACACCAGTACTACACCCCCATTCAGTTGAGGGGGCTTACCTTGCAAGTCACTTAGTGACATCACTAGAATATTCTTTAAAGTGGTCTGTGTTTCAAAGGGCATCCAGCTATAGAGACCATCCCAAACAGACATTGGACCTTGGCACATTCCTCTGGCTCTTCTATACTCATGAGACTGTCCAAGACGATGTTAAATGTTAGTGATATTCCAAAAAGCTATGTATCTAGCACTTAATTTGACAGAAATTGTTGTCAGTGGGTGATTTAGCTTAATGGTAGAGTACCCTGGCTGTCTGTTGGCAATTTTTTTTCTGTCTTAAGGGTAATAATATCAGATCTTTCTGCTGTTTCCACAGCTATACTGCATTTGACATATCATCTTCTTATCTGAATATATATATATGTGTGTGTGTGTGTGTGTGTGTGTGTCTTTCATCTTATGTTTGTTTCAGTCATTGGACTGCGGTCATGCTGGGGCACAACCTTGAAGGTTTTAGTCAAACAAATCAACTCTAGTACATTTTTTTTTCAAAGGCTGGTATTTATTTTATCAGTCTTTTTTTTTGTTTTGTCAGACTGCTAAGTGATGGGGACGTAAACAAACCAACACCAGTTGGCAATCCGGCAGAAACAGTAGGGTGTTGGAATAAATGCTGTGATATTTCTTCCAGCTCTTCACTTTCTAAGTTCAATTCCTGTTAAGATCATTTGTGAAGGTGAGTTAAAATAAACTAGCCATCAAACTAGCGGCAGTGCTCCAGCATGGCCATAGCCCATGGCTAAAACAATTACCTATTATATCTATCTATCTATCTATCTATCTGTCTGTCTGTCTGTCTGTCTGTCTGTCTGTCTGTCTCTCTCTCTGTCTCTCTCTCTCTCTCTCTCTCTCTCTCTCTCTCTCTCTCTCTCTCTCTCTCTCTCTCTCTCTCTCTCTCTCTCTCTCTCTCTCTCTCTCTCTCTCTCTCTCTTTCTATATATATATATATATAAACACGCATCCATTAACATATATACACACACGCATATATGTATGAAATGAAAATGTGTCATAAACATTTGATCATCTTTACCAACTTCCTCTTCACATAAAATATTCTTATCAAGTCAGCCCAGTGGTGACCATCCCCGTTGAGACTAATATTTAGAAATAGGTATGTACAGGATGTAGGAAGCAAAAGCAGTGAACCACGAATTCTTGACTTACCAGCTTCCACCTTTCCTTTTCACACAAAAGGAAACCTCTACCTGGTTGCTCAGTCTGCTAGAAATAATAGCCAACCACTGACTTAAAGGAAGGATGCATTTGATAAGTTACTCCTAAATAGACTAAGGCAATACTGTCAGGCCTGGAATGTATTTCATTAAAATCTGGTTTAATAAATTTTGACTTAAGGTTAAACAGGAACAAGTTGCTACACTTACACTATTTGTATATAGTCATAAACTGGTGATTCAGTCTGTCCTCAGTCCAATTCAAGTACATGATGTTGATAAGCCTCAAACATGATGAAATATTGGTACCCATCGCTCCTGGATAGGACTGGAGGCAAGTTGTCTCACCTGTCTATGACTTCCAAGTGTTTTAACACCCAATGCTGTGTGAGGGAATCATTCCCAGAGCACTGTATTGCAGCAAACCAGAGAACAAGTAAAACATATATTGACTATATGCAGTTAGTAGCGTTTACAACAATAGTGCGACTTTTAATTCATGATTGAATACATCCTACTATATCGTTCTGTGTATATAAACTTGCAAATCCAGGCCAGCATGGAAGGTAGACTTTAAATGATGATGAGGATTAAGAAGTACCTCAGCGTATTGAACAATCTCTGGCTATTACATAAAGATATCAAATGGGCTAACTGGATGCTCCACAAGGATACTATGAATGGCTTTAATTTCGAAATGGCAGCAACATATGACAAATGAAAGCCTTTATAGAGATCTGCCAAAAGTTAGTGAGAAGATCAGGCAAAGATGACTGTGACAATTTGGTCACTGCATGCACTGCCCTGAGGTGGAAGCATCCAAATTAGTCTTGTGGAATCCACTTTGTGGTGATGTAAGAAGAGGAAAATATGGTCACTCTTACATCAACAACTTGATTGCAGACACTTGGCTGGAATGTATCCATGACCTTGAGGCAGTGATGATGGACTGAGAAGTGTGGTGGGTGGACTTTGCTGCTCCTGCAGCCCAGGCTGGAACCTGGCCATAATAATAATAATAATCATAATAATATTGAAAGATGTACACCCTGACACTTCATCACCACCATCTTTTCTTCCTTTCCAACAGGGGTAACCATCTTTCTCCTTTACAGTAAGACACCTGTTCCTGTCCCTCTCTCATACTTCAACTTCTCAACACCTGGCAAATATCTGCTGCATCGGAAATCTGCAATGGCTCCATAGCTACCATTTCAGCCGTAACTTTGGAGCCTTTAGTAATCCGTTATAGCACTTACCTAGAGCACCTAATCATTTAGATCACCTGTGAACTAAACTCCCATACTTTGTGTATGTATCATCATCATCATTGTTTAACGTCCGCTTTCCATGCTAGCATGGGTTGGATGATTTGACTGAAGACTGGTGGAGCCCGAAGGCTACACCAGGCTCCAATCTGACTTGGCAGAGTTTCTACAGCTGGATGCCCTTCCTAACGCCAACCACTCAGAGAGTGTAGTGGGTGCTTTTACATGTCACCCGCACGAAGGCCAGTCAGGAGGTACTGGCAACGGCCACGCTCAAAATGGTGTATTTTATGTGCCGCCCGCACAAGAGCCAGTCCAGGGATATTGGCAACGATCTTGCTCGAAAGTCCTTACACATGCTGCAGGCACAAGTGCCAGAAAGGCGACGCTGGGCACAGGTGCCATCCCGATTTCGCTTTCGCTTGCCCCAATAAGTCTTTGCAAGCTGAGTCTCATGTCCAATGAAGGAGACGACGTTAGCATGGGTGCCAACACACACTCATACATATACATACATATATATATATATATATATATATATATATATATGTATATATATGTACATATATATATATACATAGATATATATGCATATATGTGTGTGTGTGTCCTTGCCATGATATTGCAGGCCAATTGTAAACAAACAAATGATGGTGCTTGTTTATTGTCTTCCATGAAAAGATATCCAGGCTAGAGGGAAATATTATCTGAGATGGAAAGAGGTGATGGTGGTTGGCAACTGACCATAGAACATCAATGAACCTCAGTGAATCTCATTTAACCCATGCAAGCATCAAAAAATGGTTGTTAAATCGAAGACAATGATGTATGTATGTATATATGTATATATGTGTTATGTGAGCATGTGGACTACATTTATTTGAAAATATCAGAAAAAGAAAATTATAACTAAAATAGAACATAGGTTATAAATAAAAATTATGTAAACGAATAAACACACATATTTTATAATTAGTCATTTAACGAGCCATGTATATCATATAGTAATGCAACAAGAAGCTGAGTTAGTAGCACTTCAAGTGATTAAATGGTTAAAGTGCTATGAGGTCATTTAATATAACTATTTTAATGACTTCACCTCAACAAATCTAATTAATTATGTTGTATATTTGGTGAAACATCTAAAATAACAAGGCAAACTGTTATGGAATCTTACACACACACACACACACACACACACACACACACACACACATATATATATATATATATATATATATATATATATATATACATATAAACAATAGAACATAGTTTATTTATTCC
>NC_069003.1:23492142-23493870 GCF_001194135.2 Octopus bimaculoides
GGTTCAGCAAATGAGACCACTAGAATAAGTACTAGGCTTAAAGAAAAAAGTCCTGGAGATGATTTGTTTGACTAAAACCCTTTAAGGTGATGTCCCAGCATGGCCACAGTCTCATGAGAAACAAATAAAAGATAAAAGATATTTATATATGTGTGTTTATATATATATATATATATATATATATATATATACAGAGGCACATTAAAAAAGAGGGCACTGTCAGTTAATATGACAAGTGTTCCAGTTGATATGATCTACCAAACAGCCAGCTCATGAAATTAACGTTCAAGTGACTGAGCACTCCACGAATAAACATAGATTTAATGTAGTTCTCAGGGAGATTTTATAATGTGACATGGCTGACCCTTGGCTTAAATTACAGGTACAACCCATTTCTGTCAGCTGAATAGACAGAAGCAATGTGAAATGAAGTGTTTTGCTCACCAGGAATTGAACTCATGTCATTACTATCATGAGCTGAATACCGTGGCCACGAAGCCATGTGCCTTCACTATACACAAGTATATAGGTAGATACATAGATAGGTAGTTATAATATATGTATGTATGTACATGTGTGTGTGGAGGGACAATGGCCCAGTGGTTAGGGCAGCGGACTCACGGTCGTAGGATTGCTGTTTCGATTCCCAGACCGGGCATTGTGAGTGTTTATTGAGCAAAAACACCTAAAGCTGCACGAGGCTCCGGTGGGGCATGGGGGAGAACCCTGCTATACTCTTCCACCACAACTTTCTCTCACTCTTACTTCCTGTTTCTGTTGTGCCTGTAAATCAAAGGGTCAGCCTTGTCACACTGTATCACGCTGAATATCCCCGAGAACTACGTTAAGGGTACACGTGTCTGTGGAGTGCTCAGTCACTTGCACGTTAATTTCGCAAGCAGGCTGTTCCGTTGATTGGATCAATTGGAACCTTTGACATCGTAAGCGATGGAGTGCCAACACACACACATGTGTGTGTGTGTGTGTGTGTGTGTGTGTGCATGATTACCTCCAACAAATACCAGACAAACCACCAACACCTGGATATGTCTCTGAAAACAATAACTCACTACTCAAATGGGCTATGGTGCCCAAGAGCTGATTGTGTATCTCTTCCAGCTGGTGCTATTAAATTAGACATAGCTCGGGACAACTTCGGCCAAAGCTTATCTAAGTAATCTAAGTAATTTATATATATATATATATATGTATGATATGACTAATCATTTATGAATTTTCTCAAATTGTCCTGCCCGCCTACATTCAACGTGCCAAAATAAGAATAGCTTTATCGGGGTTTGGGATTTAACTCCCAATTCTAGCATCATGGCAAACCACTTAGTGGCTTTCCTTTAGTGTATAATTCTTATACATACACACATATAATATAATGATATTTAGAGTCTACAGACATTTTCACTCTCACTGGCGACTGGTAAAAAATTATGCATATAGCGTACGATAATCGCCGACCTTCGATGAGAATGACAATCCCTTGGCAATATATAAGTCTTTTTCCAGTGAAGTTATTCACTGATATCGAAAAAGTGAAAACAAGCAATGTTAAATCTCTGAACGAGGTGTTAACAGTAACTGCACGATAAAGTGAAGTATATTTGCCATTTAAATGTGGCTGACCCCTAAGGGTGGATGTTACTGTTGCTTTTAGCCCCAGGAGAACATCTCCTCCAGCTGGCTTAGCGACACATATCTGTGTCCTGTCTATTT
>NC_069003.1:23496118-23496878 GCF_001194135.2 Octopus bimaculoides
GTATATATATATATGTGTGTGTGTGTGTGTGTGTGTGTGTGTGTATATGTATATGTATATAAATATATGTACTTATATATAAATATATATGTACTTATATGTAAATACACACATACTCATATATATATACATATATATATACATATACATATATATACATATATTTGTATATTTGTAAGTACACTCAGTCACACACATGTGACATGCATAATTTCCCTTTCATGTTAAACTTGTGTAGACCCAACAGGTTATACCAGGTAAACCTTTCCGTATCAAGGCCACCTGTAATTATATAAAGGCAAACAAATAAACAAAGAAAGAAGCTTTTGTTGACTGTTGCCATTTATTTTCAAATAATTCCCATGATGCTTTAGTCAAAAGTTCGTTGACGTTCCGTTTCCTTTTTTTTTTTTCCTCTAATTTTGAAATAAGTTACCATCCCGAATACAGTATTTATTTAGTACAGCAAAACGTTAGTATAACAGATTTAATATTTATTAATCTCTACCTGAAATAGGTAAAATTTCACCATCACCACTACCACCACCAGGAACAGGTATAAATTCAGTTTTGTTTTTAAATTTGTTTCATAATTTCACACTTGTTTCCAGTTTTGATTTATTACACAAAATTGTTTGGTCTGTTCTAGTTGTTGAATTTTTAAGCCATTCAGTAAAACACCTGTTGTTGTTGTGGTTCTGTTATATATATATATACATACATATACATACATATATATATATATATATATATATATATA
>NC_069003.1:23497434-23501762 GCF_001194135.2 Octopus bimaculoides
TATATATATATATATATATATATATATATATATATATATATATATATATGTACACACATATGTGCGTGTGTGTGTGTGTGTGTGTATTATAATTAATTACTTATTATTATTTGTTTATTATATAATATTTTGGTAAATTATGAGATAACAATTACTTATATATAATTAATAATAATATTGATTGTGACTTCGGATTTTTTTTCCCCGCTGCTTTCATGGATTCCCATGACCCTCTGCTGCCATCCAATTCCATTATTATGAATTTGAATTAGGAACTTGAGTCATAGTGAATCTTTCATTAGCTGATTACACAACCATGGATACCACACCTATGGATGTGTTGCAGTTACTCTCTTTTGATAAAGCTTGATGATCCGGGCTGTTGATCTACTAGGATTCCTCCACTCAGCATCATTGTAAGAAGCACCATTGGCTCATTTGAGCTCTTGTGCTACCACTTTACAATTTACCATGTCACAGTTCAATGACTTTGCCATATCCCTTGTAGGGTGGGTGAACAGATACTATGCCTTGCCAAATGACAGCTCCTAACTATGCAGGGCATAGCTGTCACACTGTGAGGTATTTTCAAATACCTGCATACTTGGATACCCTATCCACCAAGGTGCTCTGTCCACCAAGATTACCCTCTCTTATCTCTTCCCTATGTTTTGGTGCTGGAACTTTTACTGTCAAAATTTAGGGTGTTGCACATAGGACTGTTATGTCTGCTTGTAAGGATGATGTCATAATCATAGAGTTAGAAACAGAGGTGGTGTCACCATTGGCAGCAGAGGTGATTATCACCATTAGAAGTAGGGGCAGTGGTCACCATTGGAAGCTGAAGTGTCATCATTGGCAGCTGAGGTGTCATCATTGGAAGAAGGGTTGGCAATCACCATTTTTAAAGAGGACTAAGGAGTAAAAGAGGGATTCATTCAAAACAGGAAGTGTGTAGGTTTGTAACAGTACCTGGAAAGATAAATCTATACAGGACAGTGGTTTCTGTCAGTAGATCAAGGATCCACTTGAAGTGTTTGTGTCTGGACCAGCCTTGACCTCTAGGTGGACAAAGACTGGGGAGCAGAGTGATCAGTCTCATTCAGAAACAAATTGAGAGGAAGCTGTTCCTTGAAAAGTTATAAGGATGTGGCTAATGGTGATATTATTCTGGTGATGTACCATCATTTGATCATCAGGCTTCTCCCAGAAAACCCCTTTTTCTACCTCTTTTTTTTTTAAACACTTTTAACAGTCATTAGACTGCAGCCCTACAATGGCACAGCTTTGAAGAATTTTTAGTCCAATGCATCAACCCTAGTATTTATTTTCTATTTTAAGCTTGGTACTTATTCTATCGGTCTCTTTTACTGAACTGCTAAGTTACAGGGATGTAAACATACCAGCACCAGTCGTCAAGTGGTGGTGTGGGACAAACACAGACACAAAGACACACATACACATACATGCATACATATATATATATGTATATAATTCAGTCAACACGTTGACTGATTTCCCGCTACCAAATCCACTCACAAGGCTTTGATCGGCCCAGGGCTGTAGTAGAAGACCTGTCCAAAGGGCCATGCAGTGGGACTGAACCCAGAACCATGTAGTTGGGAAGCAAACTTCTTACCACACAGCTACACCTGTACCTGACTAAATTGGAATATATACTCTTTCACTTCTTATGGATGGGACGGGTTTTGCTGGTCAGCTGTTCCATTTATTGCTTAGGTCCACAATGTTTGTTGTGTAAATCACCTTTGTACTGCCCCCATGAATATGCCTCTCTATGTGCGTGCATATAGTGTAAAGTGGTCATGAGAGAATGCCCTGAACAATATTGGCTGACAGATACATGGGCTCACATCCTGTGTGTTGTTGTATCAGACATACAGACATTACAATCTCTCTCTCTCTCTTCCCCTCTCTCTCTGCCCCCTCTCTCTCTCTCACCCTCCCTCCCTGGAGAAGAGTAGTTAATTCTCAATATTTTTCTTTTACCTTAGGCAGCAAGCAGGCAAAACTGTTCACATGCCAAGCAAAATACTTAGCAGAATTTTATCCGCCTTCACATTCTGAGTTCAAATTCTGCCGAAATCAACTTCTTCTTTTCATTCCTTCAGGGTCAATAGAATAAGTAGCAGTTGAATACTGGGGTCAATGTAATCAGCTTACCCCTCCCCGAAAATTGTTGGCCCTGCGCCGAAGTTTGAAACTAATATTTTTCTTTCACCTCAACTGTGGTAGTTGTGGTGGTAGTGGTGGTGGTAGAAGTAAACAGGTAGGAAGTATTAAGTTTGTCACCTGCAACAGAATCTAGTAACCTGTTCAGGTAAGATTGAGGTGTAACTAAGGACACACACACACACACACATACATGTATGTGTATATATGTGACTATGAACTGATAACATATGTAAATTGAATGCAACTTTTCATAAACACACTCCTTACACCTGTTATTGTTTGTTTGTCTTTCTGCTCCTGCATGTATGTGTGTGTGTGTGTAAAATCTCTCTCTCTCTCTCTCTCTCTCACTGCATACACATACATAACACAAGTCTTAATCCAATCTCTTTTTTTTACCTTCTGTCCAATGCTTTGTTCCGTTTCTATTAGTCTTTGTTTATGGATTTTATTTCAATCTCCTCTAATTCCTATCATCAACAGTCGAGACACTGTACATGGGCTTGTATATTTTTGCACACATGCACACACACACACACACAAACACACATACAAACACACACACACACATATAGGTGCAGGCATGGTTGTGTGGTAAGAAGTTTGCTTCCCAACCATATATGGTTTATGGTTCAGTCCCACTGTGTTGCACCTTATGCAAGTGTCTTCTTCTTTCACCTTGGCAGTGAAGCATGGGCTGTATGTAACAGCTGAGGACATGTATAGGGTTGAAAGAAATGAAGCGAGTATGCTTTGCTGGATGTGCAATGTCATTGTGCATGTTCAACAGAGTGTAAGCATCTTGAGAGAAAATTTAGGCATAAGAGGCATCAGATGTGGTATACAAGAGAGATGACTGTGCTGGTATGGTCATGTGATATGTATGGATGAGGACAACTGTGTAAAGAAGTGCCAATCTGTAACTGTAGAAGGAACTTGTTGTAGAGATAGACCCAAGAAAGCATGGGATGAAGTGGTGAAGCATGATCTTCAAACTTTGAGCATCAGAGAGGCAATGACTAGTGACTGAGACCTTTGGTGATGCACTGTGCTTGAGAGGACCTGTCAAGCTAAGTGAAATCATAGTCATGGTAACTGGCATCTGTGCTGGTGGCATGTAAAGAACACCTTTTGAGTGTTGGGCCTCACAGCAGCAGAGTGGCTGAGTCCCTTTTGAGCACTGGGCCTCACAGAGGCAAAGCGGCTTAGTTCTTCTCGAGTGTTGGGTTTCATGGAGGCAAAGTGGCTGAGTTCCTTTCAAGTGTCGAGCCTCACAGAGGCAATGACCGAGACCTTTGGTATTATGTCATGCTTTAGGATAATACCCATCAAGCCAAACGAAATTGCTGTCGTGGCAGATACTGGTGTCACGCAGATGGCACACATGCCAGTGACTCATAAAAGCAACCCGGTATCATGCAAATGGCATGTAAAAGCATCTATTACACTCTTGGAGTGGTTGGTGTTAGGAAGGGCATCCAGCTGCAGAAAACCATGCTAAACCAGACTAGAGTCGAGTGTAACCTTCCAGTGTGTCAGCCCAGTCAAATCGTCTGACCCATGCCAGCATGGACAATAGACGTTAAATGATGATCATGACGATCATGATGATGCTTGTTTTTATGATCACTTTTAATAAAAACAGTTTTACATTAATCTGATGGATTACTCTTGTAGAGTACAAATTTTTCGTTCTTATACAAGAATGGTATATGTATGTATGTATGAAGACTCTAGAAGCAGTCACTTGGCCTGCTGGAAACAACAGCCAGATACTCCCTATCACTATCTTGCCAAAAAAAAAAAAGAAAAAATTAAAAAATGGAAGGACAAACATTAGATCAGGTAGTCCAAGACAGCCTTACCCCATTATAAAATACGGAATGTATGTATGTATGTATGTATGTATGTGAATATATATGTGTGCTTGTGCATGTCTGTCTGTGTTTGCCCCCACTACTGCTTGACAACTGGTGCTGATGTGTTTAAGTCTTTGCAACTTTGCAGTTCAGCTAAAGAGACCTATAGAATAAGTACCAGACTTTAAAAAAAAAAAGCACTGGGGGTAATTCATTCAACTAAAATTCTTCAAGGTGATACTCCAGCATGGCTGCAGTCTAATGACTGAAACA
>NC_069003.1:23501965-23503821 GCF_001194135.2 Octopus bimaculoides
TTGATTAATCTGTTTATTTTATAACTAAATTGACAAAAAACACAATATACAGACACTTATGACATACCATTAAGATTTCAAATTTAAAGGATATTTAGCAATTGGAGAAGGGACAAAATCTTACAGCTGTTTCGGCCTAGCGTTGGCATGCCCCATTCTATCTCTATAGCTCCCGTGCGCTGGAGTAGTTAGTAGATGAAAATGATGTAATGGGGGTACATGCATGATTCATTAGGCCTCTTCAGAGATTTACAAAATTTAATACATGAATTTTGCCAAATTTTAATACAAATATAAAATAAGAATAAAATTAAAAATAGAAAATAAAAATATAAAAATATAAGGTACATAAAAAACAACTACAAAAGATATATAAAACCATATAAATAATCATGTGACGATGATGATGATATTGTACTAGCTGCACTCTACCTCATTGGTCTTAGACTTAGGGTGTGTCGTGAACATAGATTCACTAGGAAGTAAAGAAGGGATAGTCAAGGATATGACAGCAATGACACCTCCATCACCACTAACACCTCCCCACTTTTTATTACTTCCTTGACTGTTTCGTTAGCATTAAATCAATCACCATCTTCTTCACCACTACCTGTCCCTATTACTACCATCTTTGCTATCATTGTCATCATCATCATCATCATCTGCATAAATGCTAACACCTTCTGTCATCCAGTCACACTGACCAATGTTCCTTTTAACTTTTTGCAGTGGGTGTGTGCACAGAAATTTGCATTGTGTGCAATTTTTTTTTGGTTTTTCTTATCAAAATATGGTGCACATCCATGCACTTCGCCATGCCTCAAATTTTTAAATTTAAAAAAAAATTCAACGGCTGTGTGGTAAGTAGCTTGCTTACCAACCACATGGTTCTGGGTTCAGTCCCACTGTGTGGCACCTTGGGCAAGTGTCTTCTACTATAGCCTCGGGCTGACCAAAGCCTTGTGAGTGTATTTGGTAGACGAAAACTGAAAGAAGCCCGTCGTATAAATATATATATATATATATATATATATATGTAGATGTGTGTATATGTTTGTGTGTCTGTGTTTGCCCCCACCACTTGACAACTGATGCCGGTGTGTTTATGTCCCCGTAACTTAGCAGTTCGGCAAAAGAGACCAATAGAATAAGTACTAAGCTTACAAAGAATAAGTCCTGGGGTCGATTTACTCGACAAAAGGCGGTGCTCCAGCATGGCCGCAGTCAAATGACTGAAACAAGTAAAAGAGTAAAAAGACTATGTAAACCTTGAAAACTTTGTGCCCTTGTTGAAAAGACCGTGTGCAGGGGTCACAAGTGCACAGTTTAAAGAAACCACTGACATCACTACCACAACCACCACCAACAACAACAACAACATGAGATATTCATTATGATAAAATGAACAAGCCCCCACCTCCCTAACTTATCCCTTTATAAGCCCCACCTTATCCACACCTTTAAGTTACTTTCTTCCATATAAATATTTATCTTTGCTCTCTTCCTCCTCACTTCATCTATCTCTCTCCCTTCCCTTTTTGTTGTTCCTAACCCCTTCACCACTTAACAATTAACAAACACCAACCACCCCTATTCCTCCACCACAGCCCAGTTCCCAATATCTTCACCATGTTTCACTATTTTATGCCCTGCCACCTTTATAGGAGTACTAAACACACTACTCTGACATCTACCTAATCTGAAGAGGAATATTGACATAAACTTAAATGGGGGTACTACGGGTGCGGGGAGGGGGTACTGAACACTCTAAATAGCAGTGCTGAATACCCCAAAGACAAGAACTAAATACCCTAACAAGTAGAAATACTGGATATCCAATGTAGAGTGGGCGAGTG
>NC_069003.1:23504130-23510387 GCF_001194135.2 Octopus bimaculoides
ATATATATATATATATATATATAACCGACAGGGCACATATGTGTATCAATAGCCAGCTGGAGGAGATGTTCTCCTGGGGCGAAAAGCAACAGTAACATTCACCCTTAGGGTTTAGCCGCATTTAAGTGGCAAATATACTTCACGTTGTCGTGCAGTTACAGTTTATACCTCGTTCAGAGATTTAACATTGATTACATATATATATATATATCATCATCATCATCGTTTAACGTCCGCTTTCCATGCTAGCATGGGTTGGACGACTTGATCAAATGATGATCAAATGATGGTACATCACCAGAATAATATCACCATTAGTCACATCCTTACAACTTTTCAAGGAACAGCTTCCTCTCAATTTGTTTCTGAATGAGACTGATCACTCTGCTCCCCAGTCTTTGTCCACCTAGAGGTCAAGGCTGGTCCAGACACAAACACTTCAAGTGGATCCTTGATCTACTGACAGAAACCACTGTCCTGTATAGATTTACCTTTCCAGGTACTGTTACAAACCTACACACTTCCTGTTTTGAATGAATCCCTCTTTTACTCCTTAATCCTCCTCAAAAATGGTGACTGCTAACCCTTCTTCCAATGATGACACCTCAGCTTCCAATGATGACACCTCAGCTCCAATCTAAATTTGGCAGAGTTTCTACAGCTGGATGCCCTTCCTAACGCCATATGTGTGTGTCTTTGTGTCTGTGTGAGCCCCTCCACCGTCAGCTGCTAATTTGCAGCTTTACAACCTAAAGGCAGAAATATATACATCACTAACGTGACAAATGTACTGATCAGCACCAGTATTACTAGAAATATATTTACATGTAAAAAGGTTGAATTATATTTCATCCTTTAATTTGGCAGATTCCAAAAGAGATTTCTAATATAGATTCTTCATATTTTACTGCTAGCTTACTGGCGTAAGTTTGCAAATATGAAAATAATACTTGTAGATGGTGTGTTATGTGAATTTATGGAAAAGGAATCCCATAAAAATAATATATCGTGGTGGTTGTCTACTCCGTATGCAGAGTTTGACCACTTCCTGTACCTACACCTTAGAAACGTTATGGCATCTGATGTGGCTTTTTAAAGAAGATGTTTTGAAAAGATACCCACATAGATTTGGACCACCAAGAGCTGCAGTTAAGTTCTGATCTTTGTGGATCTTAAAATGTATTCTGAGGCCTCCGTTAAATTTGCAGATCTTCTAGCATACATTGCATTGAAAGGTGTGCACAGACATATAGGCAGAGTAGTTGGTGAAGGTTTGTTTTCCATGGGTTCACAAATGAGATTTGAGCCCAGAAAAAGAAAGAAAGGCATGGTCTGTCACAAACTGTGCACACGAAAAGGTCATTGTGATTCACCTTCTTGATCGTAACATTCTTCTTTAAATCTGATGGACTCTCCCATCGAAGACCAAGTATGAGTGTTCAACTTTTGCTGAACGACCTGTGCAGCTGATTTGTTTATAGTGATCAAATGTATGTGTTGTATATTAGCTCATTCCCTCCAGGAAATCAACATTGACTAAACAGGTGACATGGTGCGCCATGCATTAGATGTTGAAGTGATCACTGAGCACCATGAGATGAAGTGCTTTGCTCAAGAACACAAAGTACTACCTGATCTAGGATTTGAAACCATGATCTCATGATCATGAGCGCAACACCCTAACCACTAGGCCATACAACCTCACACTCACACATGCACATTATTCTATAAAGCATTATGTTTTACTTCCATTATGCTCTCTTATTGCTGGTTGTCTTTCAGCTATATGAAATCCTGTGAATTATAGTGGCCTTCATGTAGGCTGAGGGTTCTCTTGATTCTCTTTGCTCTCCTGAGGTATTCATTGTAACATCAATGGCGCGGAGAGGGGAGGCTGGTACGCATGGGTGACTGCTGGCCTTCCACAAACAACCTTGCCCGGACTTGTGCCTCAGGGGGTAACTTTCTAGGTGCAATCCCATGGTCAGTCATGACCGAAGGGGCCTCTTCTTCATGCATTATATACTGTAATGCATTATATTGCAATACAAGGTTATGCAGTGATTTAGCTTCATGTCAGTCTTGGTCAAGCAAACCTAAGATGAAAGTCATTCAACCCTTGAACATGCGATTCTTGTATCTTCAGGAATGTTATTATTGAGGGTCTGCACAGATGGCATGGTGGTGTGGTTAAGAAGTTCATTTTGGAATCACATAGTTTGGGGTTCACTTCTACTACATGGACACTATTAACCAAGGGTAGGGAGTTTCTCTATTAGAAACATGAGTTGACCAATAGCTTGTTAGTGAAATTCGGTGAACAGAAACTGGAAGAAGGCCATTGTAGATATGTGTGCGAGTGAGTGTGTGTTTATATACACGGATCTGCTAATGTTTGCTTATATACACACACACACACATACCTATTCACACCCACCTCTATACACCCAGTAGGTTGGGTGTTGTCAGGAACTTGTTACACTATTGAAAAGTTGATCCAATGTTTACAGAACAAAAGAAAAATAAATCTTGTCCATTCATGATACGTTGCTGTTTATGTGTGTGTATGTATGTATGTGTGTATATATGTGTGTGTAAATGTGCATATATGTGTATGTATATGTGTGCAAATGTATATACATATGTGTGTGTGTGCGAATATATATATATATATATATATGAATGTATGTTTGCATGTGTGTGTGTATGTGTATAAGAGTGTGTATATTGTATATGTGTATGTATATGTACATGTGTGTATGTATGCCAATATATCTGTGCATGTATATATGTGTATGTGTACACCATTGGCCACTATAGCAACATATCCAAGTTTGACTGTTTTATACTTCAAGGAATTGTAAATCACTTCCTTTTCTCTGAATTTCATACACATACATACAGATACTTTGTAACATACCACACACACACACACGCACATACACACACACACACACACAAATACATACACACACACACGCAGATATATATATAGTAAATACATATATATACACATATGCATATATAAGCATGGCTGTCTGGTTGAGAAATTTACTTCCCAACCATGTCATCTTGAATTCAATCCCACTGCAAGGCACCTTAGGCAAGTGCATTCTACTGTAGGCCCAGCCTGACCAAATCCTTGTGAGTGAATTTGGTAGATGGAAACTTGAAGAATCCCATTGCATATGCATATGTATATTACATTAGAAGTGCTGTGTGGGGACACACAGACACAAGTGTGCAATTTTCACTTTCATGGTATTGCTCAGCTTGAAGTTATAGTAGCAAACAATTGTGCAAGGTGCCACACACTGGGACTGAACCCTAAACCACATGATTGTGAAGAAAACTCCTTGACCACACAAGCAGTTCACAACCACCAACATCGTCAGCAGCATTGTCATTGCTTCCACTTCAACCACATACACCGTCATCAATGTTATCATGACGGTTACCTTGACAGTCACTTTCACCACCGCAACCAGTATAACCACTGCAATACCACCATCACACAACTAACACTATCATCAACACCACTATTACCACCACCATCACCTCAGCATCACACATCACACCGCTCCTGTCGCCATTATAACCAACGATACTATTTTATCCTCCTCCCATCCTTATCTCAACCATCGTCATCATCAACACTGTCTCTAAACAGTAACGCCACCATAGGTTACGAGAAAACGATGTTTTCAAGGGAGGTAATCAAAGAACGTAACATTGTAATACTTCATATAAAGTAAATTTTTACAAATGAAAAATCCTTCAAGAATCCATAAAAATTCCTGGATCACTACCAAAATTTCATCATCTGTTCCTTGTGTCATTACCATTTTTTTCTGCAAGTTTCATTAAATACCGTTCAAAACTTTTTGAGTTATTTTGCACACATACGGACAGACAGACAGACCAACGCCAATGAAAACATAACCCCCTTCCTTGGCGGAGGTAATAAGGAAAAACTGAGCTCATCCACTTTGCATATACTAAAATAGCCATCTATGTTCTCTTCTCTTCAGAGAACTTCTTGAAGCATCAAATAATATCAGACTTAGGTGTAATTGTGAACAACAACTTTAGCTGGATACACGCATCAACAATAAAATGAATATGGCTCACAGATTGTGTTCATAGATCCATGGAACTTTCCAGTCTAGAAATTCTCATGCCATCATTCTTCTCTACATTTGTTCTGTTTTACCTTGAATACTGTTTCCCACTGTGTTCTCCCTCTACCAAACAAAATATTGTATGAACTGATGCACTCCAGTGGTTGATCACAAGCAGAGATGATAAATAAAGGGCAAAGCAGGTCTTGATTACTGGGATCACTTCAAACTGCTCATTCTCTATTTTTAACATTGTTGCCATCAGAACCACATCATTTATACAATGTGGAAAATAGTCCATCAGCACTATACAAATGATACCTGAGATCGTTGCCAGTGCCCCTGGACTGGCTCTTGTGTGGGTGACACATAAAATACACCATTTGAGCATGGCCATTGCCAGTACCACCTGACTGGCCTTCGTGCCGGTGGCACGTAAAAGCACCCACTACACTCTCAGAGTGGTTGGCATTAGGAAGTGCATCCAGCTGTAGAAACTCTGCCAAATTAGATTGGAGCCTGGTGTAGCCATCCGGTTTCACCAGTCCTCAGTCAAATCGTCCAACCCATGCTAGCATGGAAAGCGAACATTAAACGATGATGATGATGATGACCACCACTTCTATCATCACTATTTTTATCACTACCACTAGTCGTCATCATCATCAATGGCATCATCATCAAGTTGACAAGTCACACAAAGCTAGGTCTTGTGTTACTTGCCTCCTGCAAAAACTGAGCTCACATCAAATAACAGCACTGAGACATCCTTTTCTTTTTAACCTCAACTGGTCCTGTGCTGTTCAACATTATCCTGAAAGACATCAAAGAAAAAAAAACCCGTAACATTCAAAAGGTACCTAGACAAATTTCTCTATAACATACCAAACAAACCACTGACACTGCAATACATTTGAGCCAACAACAACTCCCTACTCAAGTGTGTTATGGTATCCCCAAATATAACTTAAAACAATCACTGTGTGGTGCTGTTAAGTTAGACCTGCACCAGTACAGTAGGTGCTGACACAATTAATTATATCCCATTATTCAATGTAGTTATCTCCCCATTGTTGATATATTAGTTGTGAGGTAGGCACTGACAACTTTAACACAGTCAATCACAGTTAATGGAGTTAATTACCACAATTACTAACTATGAAATTTCGTTTCTGTTTAAGATTCATTAATATTTATTGTTTGTGTGCGTGGGTATCTGTGTGTGGTATGTAAGTGTATGGGGAGTATATGTAAGGTGTGTATGTATGTAAAGTCTGTATGTTTGTGGGGGTATATTTGTGTGTACGTAGGTGAAGTTTTTCATGAATGTATTTGTTTACTGTGGCATTATTGAATTTCATGTTAAGTGTCTCGTTGGATGTGGATTGCAGAGTGGATATATACTAATCATGTATGTGTGCATGTGCACGTGCGAGCGCATGTGTGTGTCCATGTTTATGTGTATTTAATGTATGCGTGTGGTAGTGTCAAGGATGTAATCAAAGTTAGGAAACTAGGCCTAAATAATACAGGGTGCAATGGGTAAAGATTTGCCATTTTATATTTTCAATTTCACACATTTGCATTATTTGCATTTTATTTTGTCAACTACACAGTATAATAGGGTCAGTTGGGCACTGCCTGTGAATAAACAGTGCCAAGATGTAATTGACTCTGCCAGAAATTTGGAAACAGCATGCTGTGCTGCTTGGCATTTGCAACAGAAGCTCAATACAGACTTGTACTCATATGAACATGTACCAAGAGTGATAAAAATCAAACATCCAGTCAACATCATGATGTTTGGAGTGATCACTAGTGATGGTGATGTTATGCTTCCATTCATCTTTCCACACAGCCTCAAACTCAACACGGAAGCCTACATCAAATGTCTGGAGGAGGTAGTGCTACCCTGGATCAAGAGGGTGGCTGCTGGAAGACCCTATCTCTGGCAACAGGACTCTGCACCATGCCACACAAAGGAGAACCCAGTCATGGCTGTCAGAGAATTTCTATCACCCCTAACATCTGGCCACCTAACTCCCCAGACTGCAACCCCCTTGATTATTATGTGTGGGGCACAGTTGAGCAAAAGACCAACAAAACTCCTTGTAACACCAAAGATGAACTGAAGGC
>NC_069003.1:23510397-23515168 GCF_001194135.2 Octopus bimaculoides
ATTATGTGTGGGGCACAGTTGAGCAAAAGACCAACAAAACTCCTTGTAACACCAAAGATGAACTGAAGGCAAGGATTATGGCAGCATTCACCAACTTAAACAAGAAGACCATCCAGAAGAGTTGTAAGAGATTCTGAAGTTGTCTTGAGGCCGTGGTTGAAGCCAATGGCGATTTTATTGAATAGATTTACTCTTTAGAATTTCAAGATATTTTTATGTAATTTTGGTAAATGTATCAGTTACAATGAGATGTCAGTGTTATTTTATTTTTTTCCTTATTTAGACATTTTATTCACTGCCGCCTGTATTTATAATGATTTAACATTTTACAAATCTATGCAAATTTTTATTCATCAGGGTATGTGGTCTGATCAATAGTATCCGGTCTGTTGCCATGGTAACGAAGCTAAAGCATACAGAGTGAAGCCACTTGGTACAGATTGACCTTGAACTCTGCTGTGCATGCACTCTAAGTTTTAACATTGTAGCTCGCTTCTGCTGTTTACAGCAGTGCTTAGAAGGGAGGTGTGTAGTGTATGATCATCACATTGACCATAACAGAGAAAGTTGAGCAGAGAATCTGCATCGAATTTTGCCAAATGCTTTGTGATACCTGCTCAGAGGCCTATGCAAAGTTCTCAAAAAGTTTTCATCATTTTTGACACTCTCAAGCAGATCTTGTGCAACTGAATCCCAAGTGTCTTTTTGGTCAGCTGAAATCAGTTTGGCACAAACTTGGCAGATGTACATCACATCCCCAAATTTTCAGTGATAATGGACTGAACCAAACTGTAACTAACCTGCACATCCTCTAATAACTCACAGAGGATGATTCAACAATTTCCCCTCACTGATGCATGCATATCTATGATGTTTTTTTCAGTTCTGCTGGTTGCAGGTCTCCCAGAACGTTCATCAATATCAACATTTATTCGGCCATCTTAGGAACGTCTGAAGCCCTCAATACACTTGTGTGTGGCTCATACGCTCCTCTCCATACACTTTCTGCAACTTTGCGTTGGCCTCTGAGCAGGTTGTCGCCATGACAACTCTCTCTGTCATGAACAATGCAACAATCACATGCTACACACCTTCCTTCCGAGCACTGCTGTAAACAGCAGAAGTGAGCTACAATGTGAAAACAGTGCACGTGTACAGCAGAGTTCAAGGTCAATCTTTGCTGAGCAACTTAACTCTGCATGCTTTAGCTTTGTTACTATGGCAACAGTTCGGATACTTATTATCAGGCCTCATATATTATTATTTAGAAATCTTTCGTTAATTATATTAGCTTGTCTAGTAACAATTAAACTAATTATAAATATTTGTCATCTTCATTTAGATTAAAACATGTTCAGCATAAGGGTAGCTTTGCATAGTTTTCTGTGTGTATATACATAGAGCTATATATGTACATGATGTATGTGTACGAATGTGTCTTTGTTTAATATGCTTAACATACATTTATACATTACTTTCCTACATTACTTTCGTACATATCTACTCACCTACCAACCAACCAACCATCCATGAAAAATGCAGAAAGAGTTTTAGCTCAACTAATTGGAGAGAGACTTAGCCAAGATGAGATGCAAGTTTGATTTTATGGTTGGAAGAACTCCTGATGTCATCTTTCTAATCAGACAGCTGCTAAAGTACTTAACTAAGAGTATTTCACTGTACTCAGCATTCATTGACCTGGAGAAAGCCTTCAACAAGATCCCTCCATCTGTGAACTGGTGGTTGTTAAGGAAGCAAGGAAATAAATGGCTTGTGAGAGCCATACAAACCATGTACAGGAGGTGAGAGCAACAAGTACTATGAGAAATCCAATATGTGGGTGGGATCCACCAGAACTCAGTTCTTAGTTCTCTTCTATTTATTATAATCTTCTATACCATTAACAAAGGAAGTTTATGATCAGATGCTTGTGGGAACTCCTTTATACTGATGACCCTGTCTTTGTAGTGGGGTGAGAAAAATTGTATGTGCTGAATCAAACTGCTCCGAAGTTACCTGAGCAAAGACTAAAGTATTAATTAGTAAGCAGGAAGATGAACAGATCACCAGTTTCACCAGAGAAACGGCTTGCTTGGTATGTAGAAAAAAGTGTAGGTAGAAATTCCATGTAGCAATACCAGTGCAAACGATTGACATGCAAAAGGTGAAGTGGAGTGATGGACAGGTTAATAGAGAAAGCAGATTTTGTATGTAATGCATATGCACAAGCAGTAAACACTAAATGCACATGAGAAATAGATTCTCAGGTGAGTTCCCAAATGCAGTAGGTGGTTTCTGTTACATAGATAACCTAATTAGCAAAGGAGGAGGATGTTCTGAAAGTATAGTAACCAGAATAAGAATATAATGTGCAGTCCCAGGAGCTTTTCTCACTCTTGATAATAAAAGGTTTTGCTCTCTGAGTTTCCTTTCACCACACTGACTTCAACTTTACCGTCTCCCTCTTCTCTCTCTGTTTCTTCTCTTCTACCTCCATTCATTCCTCCCTGCATCATAGAAATCCCTCTCCCTGCCTTTTGTTCTTGTTATTTCCTCTCTCTCTTTAAACTTCTGACACTGCTATATGAACTGCTTTTGCCAACCTTCTCTTGATGAAAGAAGTTGGACTTATTATAATATCTCTGTATGACTGTTTACTGACTCCATATTCAAGAGTTTTTGCATATTCCATCTGCAAGTTATGACTATTATGACTACTGCGTAACTCCATGCTTCCTGAAACAGCTGTCGAGTTAAGAGATTGTGTAGTTTTATAGTATTCTGTATATTTTGTGTTCTGTGCAAATATGTATGTTTTTTCTTCTGAATATATGTACATATATATTCATCTGTGTGTGCGTATGCATGCATATATGAAGCCTAAATGTAGTTACCTGCATTGCTACCTCTCTCTTTCCCTCTCTTAAATATATATATATATTTGCTTATGCATACATATATACACACACACATTATTAAAGCCAAAAAGAATCTTTGCAAACTGTGAAAGTTTTAATCAACTTGAATAAATAGTATATTACTCCACCTTTGATATTCAAGAACCATTTCTCCACCTTCTTTTGCATTTATGTACTTACTTGTGTATACACACACACACATATATATATATGATATATATGTGTGTGTGTGTGTGTGTGTGTGTGTGTGTGTGTGTGTGTGTGTGTGTGTGTGTATATATATATACATGCACACATGTATATATAAATATAGATATAAATTCTGTACACCGCTTCAAACAATCTAAACATAAATACATACACAAGTAATTATAAGATCCAAGGATCTAAGTGTAGGAAGTTTGTAAGCTTTGAGTAGTCCATGGTAGGTATAAAAAACAACATTCAAGAACAATAAGGATTTGTTGGCATCAGAAGTTGTAGGCTTTTCCCATATCAAAGTTCGATAAGCTGAAGAATTTTTTTTATAGCTCACAGTTAGCAACTTGAGTAGCTATGAATACAAATAAAAACCCAAATTGAGAGAGGGGGGGGGGCAGGCAAAATCCAGGCTACTTTTGTTTCCTAGCTAACAGATCCTCTTGTATAATAAGTATTTGTTGAGTAATTATTACACCAGAGGATCTACTAACTAGGAAACATATCTAGCCTGAATTTTATCTGCTCCACTCCCTCAGTTTGAATATATCTATATCTATCTGTCTACATATATATATAATCAAAATAAGCAACAAGGATATCCAGAGGTAATGCAGTACGATCGTTTCATGCAAATCCATTTAATTGAACAACGCAATCATTACGTCAATTCAAAATGCAGAGCAATCCTCAGCTGCACAAAGACATAGAATTTGATTAATTAGGTATAATTATACTAATGTGTCCATCTGTTCTAATTTAATCTAATTTAATCCTTTGCTCTACTTTTTCTCTTCTATTATTCCCTTCTCTCACACTGTCTCTCTTAGTCCCACCACTCACACCTGCCACAAACAACAAACCTGTTCCTTTCAACATTCCTTAACTTCTCAGAATCACCATATTTTTTTTCTAATCTTTCCTCTCACTTGGAGCTCTTTATTTAGTCCTACAATTTACAAGGTAACCTCACCATTTCTGGTACTATGAAAAATGTACCCAGTAAACTCTGTATTGGGTGCATTTTGAGTACATTTCTACAGTTTTATGCCTATCCTTTTGGGACAGCTTCTATGGTGGTTAATTTTGGGGTAGATATGAACCTGAAGAAACCATCCCAAAACTGAAGCATTGAAACAAGCCAGTAACCACCAACCTATTGGATCCTGTCAAACCACTCAACCATTTCCAACATGGAAAGCAGATATAAGATGATGATGATGATGATGATGATGATGATGATGATGATGATGATGATGATGATGATGATGTGTACATGCATGCATGTTTGCACACTCACACACATGCAAACACACACACACATACACACACACATTGATATAAGTTGCCGATTCATTCCGCCACTGCTATGTAGTTTTCTGTCTATTCATTCAGGTGCTAAGAGGTGGGACAATTTAGTATAGTACTGTCATTTGTGTGTTTGTTTGTCTGTATATATCTGTGTGTGTGCATGTATATATATATGTGTGTATATATGTGTTTGTGTATATGTATATGTGTGTGTATGTGTATGTATATGTGTGTTTGTGTGTATATATATATGTGTATGTATATATATATATATATATATATATATATGAGTGTGGGTGTGTGTATGTATATATATATATATATATATATATTAATATATATAT
>NC_069003.1:23520459-23522089 GCF_001194135.2 Octopus bimaculoides
ATTCCTTGCGAGCTTACGCATGTCCTCAGAAGTTACAGCCCATGTTTCACTGCCATGTAGCATGGCTGTTCGTACACATGCGTCATACAGTCTGCCTTTTACTCTGAGTGAGAGTCCCTTTGTCGCCAGCAGAAGTAAGAGCTCTCTAAACTTTGCCCAGGCTATTCTTATTCTAGCAGCTACACTTTCAGCGCACCCACCCCCACTACTAACTTGGTCACCCAGATAGTGGAAGCTATCGACTACCTCTAGTTTTTCACCTTGGAATGAGATAGAAGTTGTTTCCTGTTTGTTTACAGTCTTTATTGCACCTGAACATCTGCCACATACAAAAACTAACTTCCTAGTTAACCTGCCTTTGATATTGCTGCACCTCTTATGTGTCCATAGCTTACACCGGGTACATCCTTTTCTACATACTGAGCAGGGATATATTTATATATAAATAGAGAGAGAGAGAGAGAGAGAGAGAGAGAGAGTGTGTGTGTGTGTGGTTAAGAAGATTGCAATAGAGGAGATACATGGTTGACTCAGTTGTAGAGAGAGAGATGGTGAAGATGTGACAAGGAGTACATTCAAGTTAACAGAGAACTGTATATAAATAATGTGAAACCAAGGATTAGATAGGGTGAGTGGATGGTTAAGTTTGTGGCAGACAGAACGGAGAGACTGCGATTAATGGGAAAAAGTAGAGAGAGAGGAGTTAGGGTGATGTGTAACTGGGAAGTGATTCGACAGAGACACATTGGCGACACATGGCTTAGTGGTTAGAGTGTTGGACTCATGATTGTAAGATTGTGGTTTTGATTCCTGGACTGGGTGACGTGTGTTCTTGAACAACTTTCCCATCCCTTTGTCAGTCATAAAGACAGTGATTCTGTAGCTTTTGAGTTATTTTAACTCTTATCTTTAGCAAAAGTGGCGTTAGTCAGTATCCTCTGTCACTTTTGTAACCTCTATTGATATATGTATGTATATGTATATGTGTGTGTGTGTGTATATATATATTCATATATATCATCATCATCATCATCATCATCGTTTAACATCCGCGTTCCATGCCAGCATGGGTTGGACGATTTGACTGAGGACTGGTGGTCCAGGAGGCGACACCAGGCTTCAATCTGATATATATATATATATATGTGTGTGTGTGTATATATATGTGTGTGTGTGTATATATATGTGTGTGTGTGTATATATATATGCATGTATGTATATATATATATATATATATATATATATACACACACACACACACACACACACACGGTTACATATATATGTATATATATATTTACATATTTGTTTATGTGTGTGTGCGTATATATATGTATCATCATCATCATCATCATCGTTTAACATCCGCTTTCCATGCTAGCATGGGTTGGACGATTTGACTGAGGACTGGTGAAACCAGATGGCAACACCAGGCTCCAATCTAATTTGGCAGAGTTTCTACAGCTGGATGCCCTTCCTAACGCCAACCACTCAGAGAGTGTAGTGGGTGCTTTTACGTGTCACCCGCACGAAGACCAGTCAGGCGGTACTGGCAATGGCCACGCTCGAAATGGTGTCTTTTATGTGCCACCCGCACAAGAGCCAGTCCAGGGGCACTGGCAACGATCTC
>NC_069003.1:23522201-23523219 GCF_001194135.2 Octopus bimaculoides
ATCTCACTTGGCTTGTCGGGTCTTCTCACGCACAGCACATTTCCAAAGGTCTCGGTCAGTAGTCATCGCCTCGGTGAGGCCCAATGTTCGAAGGTCTTGCCTTCTATATATATATATATATATATATATATATATATATATATAGAGAGAGAGAGAGAGAGAGAGAGATGTGTGTTTAGATAGTATGTTCTTTGTGTTACGTGTGTTTTATTGTGGTTTTTATGGGTTGGCTGCATATACCTAACACAGAATCTCACCACTTGTGCTTCTTCAAACATCTGATGTGATTTGCTTTCACCAATTTTCTCCCATTTCTTCCACATGTTTCTGTCGCATGGCACTTTTTTACCTCTTGACCAGCCACATATCTCACGTGTCTGAACCAATGTAGTCTCTCTCCGTCTATCTAACTTCCTCCCTCTTAGTCTCTCTCTCTCTCCTCCCACATCTCTCCCTTCTCCTCTCTCCCTTCTCCTCTCTCCCTTCTCCTCTCTCCCTTCTCCTCTCTCCCTCCTCCTTCTGTCTCTGATTCCTCTTAGCTGTATTATTTCTCAGATTATTCTTCTCCATTGTCAATATTCACTAACAGTACCGTCTGCTCTCGCACCACTTTCTTTCCAAGCTTTTACACATGCAACACTTATCATTTTCTACCATACACACACATAAGGATTATGCATTCTCCCCTTCAATAACACAAAAAACCTTTTGTATTTAAAGGAAGTGCTAGCTTCCAAACATCACCCCTCCGCCGAATTATTACTAAGACTCCTGTGCATGGAGAATGACCCGCCACCAGACCAACACCATTACCAACAATACCACCACCATCACCACTGTTAATTAAGTTACCTAGGTGGCATAAGTTTACCCCTGTTTCAAGAGAGCTGTAATTCATACACTAGGGGCTCATACTGCAAACAACTATGTATATGTCACATGAAATTTATTCCGTTTGTTAGCTTAGATGAGATTTTGTGTTTCCAAAACTAAACATATATATATATATATATATATA
>NC_069003.1:23523826-23524930 GCF_001194135.2 Octopus bimaculoides
TGTGTGTGTGTGTGTGTGTGTGTGTGTGTGTGTGTGTGTGTGTGTGTGTGTATGTATGTATATTTGTATTTGAATGACTGTGTTTGTCCCTCCCCCATCACTTGACAACCAATGTTGATGTGTTTATGTCTCTGTAACTTAGGGGTTTAGCAAAAGAAAGCGATAGAATAAATACTAGGCTTATAAAGTATAAGTCCTGGGTTCAATTTGTCTGACAAAAAGCATTGCTCCAGCATGGCCATAGACAAATGATTGAAACAAGTGAAAGAATAAAAGAAGGCATGGCTGTGTGATAAGTAGCTTGCTTATGAACCACATGGTTCCGAGCTCAATCCCACTGAGTGGCATCTTGGGCAAGTGTCTTCTACTATAGCCTCAGGCTGACCAAAACCTTGTGAGTGGATTTGGTAGATGGAAACTGAAAGAAGCCCATCGTATATATATGTTCATGCGCGCGTTTGTGTGTGTGTGTCTGTGCATGTGTGTGTGTATGTTTGTGTGTCTGTGTTTGTCCCCCAACCATTGCTTGGCAACTGATGCTGGTGTGTTAATGTTACTGTAACTTAGCAGTTTGGCAAAAATGACTGATAGAATAAATACTAGGCTTACAAAGAATAAGTTCTGCGGTCGATTTGTTGGACTAAATGCGGTGCTCCAGCATGGCCACAGTCAAATGACTGAAACAAATAAAAGAAAATAAAAGAATATATTTATACATATACATATAAATATATAACCTCGTGTACAACATTGGCGATTTTTTCTTCCCTTGTCTTCCCTTCTTTGGACTTTCCTATATTTCTGATGAAGAGCTCCGCTCGAAACGTCAAATTCTCTTTCTTTCCCTTTCCTGAGCGTCCAGTAACACAATATTTGTATCACGTCCTCGCGTTGTTGTTTTTTGTTGTTTTTTTTGCCCTTTTTTACTTTTTTGAACTCAGTGGCCTGTGTGTTTTCTGTAATCTGTTTATCATTTTGTCCATGTTTTTTTGCAACGTCCTGTACCCATGTATGCATCTATATATACATGTAGATGTAGGTATGTACAGACATGTACGTATATATGCATATACTCATTTATTATATATATATATATATATATAT
>NC_069003.1:23529578-23530584 GCF_001194135.2 Octopus bimaculoides
ATATATATATATGTATGTATATGTGCATGCATACACACACAAGCATGTGTGTGAGAGCATGCATATATATGTATATATATATATATAAATATATACATATATATATATGTGTAAATATATATATATATATATATATATATAAACACACGCAGACTTATGTATGTCAAAACACAGACAGACAGACCTATATACAAATTCATGTAGATGCAGTCTCTACATAGTTTCACGAGAAGCAAATCTTAGTGTAATCCAGAACAGTGCAAACAATATTTGTGTATTGCTGCGATCAGCTGCATAACATCACGCGACATGCATGACACGTGTCTCTGGCTGTTCCTGGGAAGCAGGTGAAGCTTGCTCAGTATACAGGAGCTCTACGATGTGCACATATTTATGCATATATGTGTGTTGTGTACATACATATACAGACGTGTGTATATGCATATGTGTGCATATATATATGTGTGTGTGTGTGTGTGTCTGTGTAGATATGTATATATATATGTGTGTTTGTGCATATGTCTGTATATATAATATAAAGATAGATTGATAGATAGATTCACACACATACACATGCACACATATGCAGTGATATAAATATGCTGCTTCTGCTAGATACCCTTTACTAAAATACTGTGTATTTTTCTATGTATGTATGTGTATATGTTTGTATTTGTGTGTGTGTGTGTGTATGTGTCTGTGCATATATATAGATATATATATGTGTGTATGCATGCATATGCACACATGCACACACACACATACACATATATATGATGATGACGATGTTGATGATGATGATGATGATGATGAAATATAATATATTTATTTATTTATGGGTTTCAGCCAAGTGGCTGTAGTCATGCTGGAGTGGGTTCAGTCCCACTGTGTGTCACCTTGGGCAAGCGTCTTCTACTATAGCCTCGGGTCAACCAAAGACTTGTGAGTGGATTTGGTAGACAGAAACTGAAAGAAGCCCACTGTATGTATATATATATATATATAT
>NC_069003.1:23530877-23538212 GCF_001194135.2 Octopus bimaculoides
TATATATATATATATATATATATATATATATATATATATGTATATGTTTGTGTGTCTGTGTCTGTCACCGCACCATTGCTTGACAACCAATGCTGGTGTGTTTCCGGCCCTGTAACTTAGTGGTTTGGCAAAAGAGACCAATAAAATAAGTACTAGGCTTACAAAAAATAATTCCTAGGGTCGATTTGTTTGACTGAAGGCAGTGCTCCAGCATGGCCACAGTCAAATGAATGAAATGAGTCAAAGAACAAAAAGAGTAAAAGAATAATATATATAGTATGTATAACATACATAACATATATATATAATATAAATATAACATATATACATATAACATATATATATAATATACATATAACACACACACACACACATGTATATATATATAATATACATATGTACATACATATGCATGTGTGTGTGTGTGAGTGTGTACACATATAAAGTGCAGTACAGTAAGGGTCATCAAACAACACTAACAGCAGTAGTAGTAGTGGTGGTAGCAGTAGTAGTAGTGGTGGCAGCAGTAGTAGTAGTAGTTGTGGTAGCAGTAGTAGTAGTAGATGTTTATAATATTAATAATTGTTGTTGTTAAGAAAAGAAGGAAGAGGGCAATAAGTGATAACAAACAGGAAGCAGATTGAGATTTGGTTTCCTGTTTGCTTATTGTTGTTGTTGTTGTTGTTGAACGGAGAGTGAGTGTGTGTGTGGGAGGGGGGAAGGGTGAGCGACTGGAAACCCTCCACTTCCTGGGCTGTGTCTTTCTATTTCCTCTGTAGTGCCACTGTCTACAACTGCACCTCAACCACTACCACTGCAACACTACATCGTTTCACTATCGCGCCACCACTACACCACCAGCCCACCATCACCACCACCAGACCACTGCACTATAACAACCACTGCATTGCCACTGTAACAATAAATCATCACCACCACTACCTCTACACTACTCCACCACCACTACCTCTACACTACTCCACCACTACTACCTCTACACTACTCCACCACCACTACGATATTCCACCATCATTACCACTGCCACCACCATGCTATTCCACCACCACCACCATGCTATCTACCACCACTACTACGATACTCCACCACCATCGCCACCACATGATACCCCACCACCACTGCCACCACTACGTTACACCACCACCACAACCACCACATTGTACAGCAACATGTAGCTCACTGTTTCAGCAACTACAATATTGGAGTTGAAGTAAGAAGTTGAAGACAAAGAAAAGGAAAGAAAGAGAAAGAGGGAGTTAGGGAGAGGTAGAAAGAGAAAGAGAGAGTGAAGAGGAAATTGGTGTGTAATTTAAGGTTAGACCTGGAAGAGTAAAAGAGGAAGAAAGAAAGAAACAGAGAGAGACAGAGATGGTGGTTGTGGTGGTGGGTTCTGTGGAAGAAAGGACTAAATGAGTGAGAAGAGAAAGAGAGGCAGAAGTATTAAGTATTCTTTATATATATATATATATATATATATATATATATATATCTGCATAACACATACACACGTATATATAGATGTATGTGTGTGTGTGTGGAGAGAGAGAGATGTAGGTGAGAAGAAGGTGTTGTTTGTGTTGAGAAATGAAGAGAGAAATCGTGAGTTATTTAGTCAATGTATGAAGTGTGACTGACAAACATTGCACGCAGCCCAGACTCACCTGAATATCCAGGCTTCTGTCTCTCCCTCTCTCTATACATGTGCACGCGCACACACACACACATACACACGCATACACACACTGAGTACTTCACTTTCTTCATTATCATCTGGTCCAGTCTGTTTGTCTGTTCGTCTCTCTGTGTCAACAGTTGGAATTATCAATCTATGGACGATCATTGTCACTGCATTATTTCACAAGACTAAACAGCAACAGTTGTAGATGGGAGTAAGAAAAAGAAGGAAAAAAAAGAAGAGGCAAGTTGGGGGCCTTCATGCCCCTCCCTAAGGATGCTAACATTGCGAAGGAGTAAAACTGATGTGGAGTACAGTGAAATGAATGAGTACGGATCGGGTGAATAAGGAGTTAAAAGAATGTGGTGTGGTGTTGTGGTGTTTATGCATTTCCACATGGATGTTTAATGGATGTGAAATAGCCACAATGAAGGAGATTAAAAACATAAAAACAAAACAATTACAAAATATAAAAACAAAACACTCGCTGTTAAGTGGTGTGGCAGAGTTTAGAATTCACCAGAATCTTACCACTTTACAGTATTGAGAGAACGACATTCTTTATTTTCTCTCTCTCTCACATATATACACAAAAATACATACATATATATATATATATATGTATAGTCACATTCACTCAGAGTGACGCATACAAAAAAAAAACACGTGTTGACACACACACACTCACACACACACACACACACACACACACACACACACACTCTCTCTCAGGCAAGTCATGCCTGCTGAATGATTAATTTTGGAAAGAGAGAAGAATTATTTTCTTATATTCCAGCACAAAGAGAAGATCTAAGTTAAATGTGTATAGAAAAGACAATAATAACAATTAAACACAACAGCAATAACAACAACAATAATAATAATAATAATAATAATAATAATAATAATAATAATAATAATAATAATAATATTAAACCACCCCAAAAAAAATTGAAGAAAGAGAGAAAGAAGCAGAATTGAACTGGAGTAAAATTCCAACAGAAAGAAAAGTATTTCATGTGGAAACTTTACTACAAGAATTTATAGATATATACACACATATGCATACACATGTGTATATTTATTAATGTGTATACAGTTATAACACAAACTGACATAACAAGAAGCTACAGATGAAAATGGGACGTACATATGATTGCACATACAGTTATTACATCTCCACATACAGATATATATAACAATGAACAAGCATACACTTTTACATAAAGACGCATGCATACACAAACTAAATTACACACACCATGTGTATAGATATTGTATATATATATATATATAAACACCAATGCATTCACACACATACAGACTGTTGTATGCTTACGCTGATATAACTTACACAATTTCAGTGTCAGGGATTAATTTGTGGGGAAAAACCAATTAGAGAAATAATTAGAGAAGGAAGAAAAAATTAAAGGCAGCGGCAAGAACAACAACAACAGGAATACAGACCTTTAAAACTACGATAATGATAAATTTTAGGAAGCAAGGAGCTTTTAAAATAGCAACATTTCACCCTACCATCACCATCGTGAGAGGGGGTGACTTTCACAACAACAACAACAACAACAACAACAACAATAGCAACAATATTGATTACAACTTTTACTCAGGGACTCTTTAAAACAACAACACTGACCATCCTTCCCATTCTGCTGGCATTAATTAGTTTAATTACAGAAGAAACCAACATTGTACTGGACTACCCCAAACAACAACAACAACGACAACAACAACGACAGGACACAATGTTTCTATTCAGACAAAGTCCAGAATCAATTGTTGAGATGTTGTTAGAAAAACTGGAGGTTTTCTGTGAAGTGAACCCCGCCATCAGCTCCCTTCGCCTTAAGGCCTTTTCCTTTAATAAGAAACTAAAGGATTGTTGTCATTTGGTTACAGTGACCCCGAGAAAGAAAGGTGGGGTAGCCCCTGAGAACAACAACAGCACCAGTAGCAGTACCAGCAGCAGCAGCAGCAGCAACAACAACAACAACAACAACAGTGTGATTAACAGTGTTGGTAGCAGTAGTAGTGGTAACAGCATCAGCAGCAGCAGCAACATGACTGTGGTGAAACGTGGCAAAGGAGAGAAGAAATCACCTCATGACATCACAGGTGAGCATCAAGTTTTGTTTATTGATACAATGTGTTTGTGTATGTGTGTGTGTGTTTGTGTGTGTGTGTTTTAGACCCTAGGTCAAGTCCTGTCTTTTTTATGTGAAACCCTACGTTGTTGAATGTGTCTTTCGCCCTGCTAAACAGTTGGGTGTTATTTGATGGTCATTTAGCTGCTATTTGTAGCAATGTTAGGGATCATATAGTGCCTTCTTCATTGGCTGTGTGTGTGTGTGTGTGTGTGTGTGTGTGTGTAAATGTAGGTATCTTAAACATGTACATGTATCTAGATGGATGGCTATATAGACAGATAGATAGATAAACCAAACCTATAGCAGCCACCTAGAAATCACAGTGGTTTACCATTATGTTGTCAAGGAGTCATGCTAAGCCAGGTTGACAAGCTCAAATAGCTGGGTTCTGTTATTGATTAGACAGTGGAGTGTAGTCAAGAAATCAAGGTAAGACTTGGTTGAGAGAGATCAGTTGTGAGTGCACCCTTAACAAACTTTTAAAAACCTTGGTCTGGCCTGTAGTTGTATGGGTGTGAAGTATGGAGCCAAGGGACTGAGGGTGTTCAAGACGATGTGTTGCAGGTTAGAACTGCAGAATAAATTATTTAGGCCCAAAAGGACATAGGAGAGGCACAAAAGTTGATGGTGGCCAGTCAGGGAAAACTGCAGTATTTTGGCCACATCATCAGGGTTTAGTCAACCAAATCAACTCCTGCACTTAATTTTTTAAGCTTGGTACTTATTGTATCAGCCTCTTTCGCCAGACTGCCAAGTTGTCATGATGTAAACAAACCAACACTGGTTGTCAAGTGGTGGTGGTGGTGGTGGTGGTGGACAAATACATCTACAAAGGCACACACACACACACACACACACACATACACACAATATATCACAAGCTTCTTTTAATTTCCATCTACCAAATACTCACCAACGCTTTGGTCTGCCTGAGGCTACAGTAGAAGACACTTGCCCAAGGTGCCATGCAGTGTGATTGAACCCAGAAACTTCTTACCTCACAGCCTTGCTTACACCTATATATATCATATATTATTTGTGGGGGTGGGGTTCAGAAATTTGCTTCCCATCCATTTGGTTTTGGATTCAGTCCCATTGCTTGGTACCTTGGCTAAGTATGCTTACTATAGCCCCAGATGAGCCAATGCCTTGTAAGAAGTTTTGGTAGACAGAAAGTGAAAGAAGCCTATTATATATGTGAGTGTATGTTTGTGTCCTCTCATCTTGACATCACTTGATAGTTGTGAGTGTAATTGTCATACAAGCCAAAAAACATGTCCTGGTCATGAGGAAACATTAAGCTTGCTGGGAGACAGGTGAGGGTTGGTAACAGGATGGGCACCTAACTATAGAAAACTTGCTTCAAGAAACTCCCTTCAACCCATGCAAACTAGCAAAGCAGATATTAACCCTTTAGCATTCAGCTTTCTCTACCAAATGTAATGCTTGTTTATTCATGTTGCTTTGAATTAATCATGCATTATCTCATAGTTTTGAGATTTCAATGATGTGATTGTATAATTTTGCAATGACATTATAAGGTAGGTGTGAGAAGCTGGACATGGTCAGTTTGAAGATAAAACAGGTAGATTATTTGGGCCAGACATGGCCGGTTTAAATGCTCAAGGATTAATATGATGATGACAATGATAGCATCATCATCATCTTTACTAAGAGCCTTCTCTAGATTCTGTTTACTTATTGCTTGCTATTTCATCTACTGAAGGTTTTGGGATATGATGAAAGGGCTTTGTTGAATCGTTTACAAATGAGAAACCCATCCAGTCCAGCACAATAACCCATGCTGAAATTTTAAGGCTAAAAGCTTCCTTCACAAGCCAATAGAGATTCTTACTGTCTCTAGCATCATTGCTAATTTGAATGTGATGAGCAAGGCTGGTCAATAGGTGTTCAGTATTTACCTGAGTAAGCACCATATTTTGAGAAAAGTAGAAATGCTAAATTACTCTGAATATCTGATTGTCTATTATGAGATTATATACTGTACACATTGCTACATAAGTATCTCCTCATAGTTAAAGGCATTACAGAATCATGGTAATTGGCATTGTGTTAAGATATATGTCACTTCAAACCACCAACAGATGACATTTGTCCTATGATTGGTAGGTACAGGTTTTTCAGGTGGAGTTGATCCATTATCATTTATCTAGCTGATTCTTTGATTCCTGTAACCTTGAAAAGATGTTGGTCTCTTTTGCCAAACTGCTTAATTATGGGGATGTAAACATACTAACACCGATTATTAAGCAGTGGTGGAGGACAACACACATACAAACAGAGAAATGAGACATGCAACATAAAAAGTATATACCTTCCTCTGTTGTCCCTGTTTCATCTACTCCGTGTTTTGAAGGCAAGGACAATATGCAACTTTGTTGAAACAGTCCTTCCCGCAAAGCAAATTAAATAAAATTTGGGATTTTTTGCGGAGGGTGAAAGTGTTGACAAGAACAGGACAGTGAGAATAAGACAGTAAAAACAAATGGTGAGGGCTGTTGAGCCAAGACGATAGAAAAATTATTATGAACGCTATATATATATTATTCTTTTATGAGAATAGTGTTGACAGTGACTTTGTGGTTTCGGCCTGCTAAGCCCTCATCAGACTATACTCTACAAAAAGTGGTTCTTCAATTTAATGTAAAATCGTTTTTATCAGAACTCAACATAAAAGCAAACATTAATATCTATCTATCTATATATGTGTGTGTGTGTGTGTGTGTGTGTGTGTGTGTGTGTGTGTGTGTGTGTATAAGCTATGAGGCTGGTTTTAATTACCATTTGGTGATTGATGATGCATTCTCCAAAAAGGGAGAGAATTTTAATAAATCAAGAATTTATGTTGTATGATATTTTATATACCTGTATTTGTCTATGTTGCTCAAATGCATGCCACTGACCACTCAGAGTTATTTCACTTAGCGCATTTATATATCAGGTGTGTGTATGAGTGTATTCATGCATGCACACACACACACACACACACACACACACACATACATATTGCACACATACACACATACATGCAAAAATACTCTGTTGATGTCATTCAAATTCTAATGAAGAAACCAGCTCTTATTCTATTAGCGAGAAATTTTTAAATAAAATTGAATAATGACATATATATTATGAGCCCACTGCATCTTATAGCAGAAACAGCTGTAAGTTAGTGAAGCTGATTGCATATTTCCTGTTCTTTTCCATTTCTTTAATTCCATACTACTCTCTGTACTTACCTAGATGCTTCATTCTGAAACAGATGTATACTGGCTATTAGTGTCACTATGTTTAAGCAAAATCTTAAGATACATATATATTGGGAAACGAATTTCTTAATCATGTAACCATACCAGTGCCTATATACACACACACACACACACACACACACACATATGCCTCAGCATGACTGCAGTTTAATGACTAATACAAGTAAAATATATATATATATATATA
>NC_069003.1:23540031-23542311 GCF_001194135.2 Octopus bimaculoides
ACACACACACACACACACACACACACACACACACACACATATACACACATGCACAGACACACACACACACACACACACACAAAGGCAGCGAGCTGGCAGAAACGTTAGCACGCCGGGCGAAATGCTTAGCGGTATTTTGTCTGCCGCTACATTCTGAGTTCAAATTCCGCCGAGGTCGACTTTGCCTTTCATCCTTTCAGGGTCGATTAAATAAGTACCAGTTATGCACTGGCGTCGATATAATCAACTTAATATGTTTGTCTGTCCTTGTTTGTCCCCTCTGTGTGTAGCCCCTTGTGGGTAGTAAAGAAATAACACACACAAACACACACATATTCTTTGCTTAGGTATTTTGAGACTAATACCTGATGTAGAGCTCAATATACTTATACTTCAGAACTATAGGTGTTAGTCTAGTACAGAACAGTAATAAGAAAATGAGATGATGACAAAGGAATATACATGTTTATTTCTTTGTCATCTCATTTACATATATATATATATATATATATATATATATTACAGAGATGTACTTGCATAGCAAGTGACCTGATCTGAGATCGTGTGCTGGAACGAAAACAATTGCAGCATGGAAGTTGTTTATAAGCCATTTAAGAAATACACAAAGACCGTTAGATTCACTTCAACATTTGAATTTAATTTGCCAAAATATTTTTGTCGCTTTGAGACTGCAACCTGTTCACTGACAAAATTCCGTGCTAGTTTATATATAACAGGTAAGGTGTCCTGTTAGGGTCACCTCTTTTGTGTTTTAAATGTACATTAATTTTATATGAAAAATATGTTGCCTATTGCCTATTTTATACATGCTAGCCACTGGTAGAAAAATTTCTATAATTTTCCTACCCTGTATATTTTCTATAGACACACACACACACACTCACATATGTATATGTATATATTATATATATACTTATGTATGTCTGTATGTATGTGTGTGTGTATATATATATATATATGTGAAGGTACATGGCTCAGTGGTTAGGGTGTTGCACTCACAATTGCAAGATCGTGGGTTTGATTCCCAGAACGAGCATTGCATTGTGTTCTTGAGCAAAACACTTCATTTTCATGTTGCTCTGCGATCATCTCATCATCAAACATGTAGCACCTGTTGCACCTGTACAGGTAATGTCAATTTGTTGGAGGGGGTAAGCTTATGTCTACACAAACATTTGATCCCTACAAACAAATCATCTGTGTGGTTGTTCGGTTAGAAATTGTTGAACCTTCATACATCACTTAACGATGGGAGAGTTCATCATATATACATACATACATACATACATACATACATATATATATATATATATATATATATATGATATTATTAGGGATAAAAATCCAAATTTACAGGTAAAACCTCAATCAAATTCAATTTATTAAAAGTTAAAATTAAATTAAGTTTCACAGTATAAAATATAAATATATAGCTTTAGGGAAAAGAAGCAAGGTTCATGAACTCATCGATGAAAATCCACAGTCACATATAGAAAAATTAAAAACTAAGAGCACAGTAAATAAGTATAATATAATACAAAGTAAATATCATAAGATAATGATAATATTATCATTATCTTATGATATTTACTTTGTATTATATTATACTTATTTATTGTGCTTTTAATTATTAATTTTTCAATATGTGACTGTGGATTTTCATCGATGAGTTCATGAACCTTGGTTCTTTTCCCTAAAACTATATATATATATATATTATCAGCCTTTTAATTCAACTTTGCCATCTTGGCATTGGTCGGATGGTTTACCATGGTCCAAGTCTGTTCCTATTCAGAGTTAGTACTGTCCAGAGACAGCACAAATGGCACAAGGGCCACATTTTGTCATACCCTTCTGGTTTGGTGTCCTTCCTAACTCCAGCAACATTACAGAGTGAACTGTGTACACTGTTATCATTATGAGGTTGGGGGCGGGGAACAGTATATGAGATGAAGAAGAAGAAAGAGAGAGGGGTTGTCATTTCCAGATTGAATAAACCTCAAGAGAGAGAGAGCAGTGAGACTTGAGAGTCCCAGTGAATGAACCCCTATATTTATATAAGCAATAAAGAAAAGCAGCTGTAAAAATTTATGATGATGATGATGGTGATGATGATGATGTGTGTGTGTGTGTGTGTGTGCGCGTGTGTAAATAAATGATGATGAAATCATTAAACCCATATCTTTTACTATGGAAGTGGTAGTGGTGGTAGTGGTTGTGGTGGTAGTGATGGTGGTGGTAGTGGTGGCGGTGGTGGTG
>NC_069003.1:23542339-23543414 GCF_001194135.2 Octopus bimaculoides
GTGGTGGTGGTGGTGGTGGTGGTGGTGGTGGTATTTGCAGCAGCTGCAGCTAGAGCAGTAGTAGTAGTAGTAGTAATAGTAGTAGCAGCAGCAGTAGTAGTAATAGTAGCAGCAGCAGCAGCAGCAAACGTAGTGTATCTAACCAAATACAGACAGGATGGTCACTCCCATTGATAAATTGACTCATTGCTGAATGATACACACAACAGCGCGTATGTGTGTGTGTGCATGTGCATGTGTATGTGTGTGTGTGTGTGTATTGTTTAGGATATGGAAATTCATTGTATAGAAACTCCTTACACACGTTTTTATCATCACTGACATCAATAACATCATCATGACCAATACCACCAGTTTCCGACCATGATCACCACAGCTGAATCATCAGCACTCATATATAGTTGAAGTGTTTCTATTATATATACTCTTCTGTTGACTTTCCTTGGATATTGGTGTCTAGCACTGTCTCTTGTTGGTTTCCATCACAGCTTCTGGGAACAATCTATAAGAGTAAGTACATGTATATATATATATACTATGTGTCTGTGTGTGTATTGTAGAGAGGTTATGTGCCTCCAGCCATTTGAGTCTGACAAGTTGCCCATACATCTAAGCACTTTATAGGTGCAAAACCTATAGTCACTCTCTGATTGGCCATAGTGAACAGCCTCTTAAAGCAATATTATCGTTAAGGTACGAAATTGCATCTAACCCTCTGGCCAATAACCGATGAGGAGTTGGGGACCTTCTGTGTCTGTTTTACATTCATTTGTGCATTTATTATACAATTTTTAAGTGTGTGTGTGTGTGTGTGTGTGTGTGTGTGTGTGTGTTTCGAATGCATAGAAAACAAAAGACAGAGACAGGTGAGGGAGCAACAAGCAGGTGTATTAGTTTGATGCTTGGGAAAAATGGAAAAGTCTTTGACTTTTCAGGCCTATGCTCTTCAGCAGTAAGGAATGAAAAAAATGGAGAGAAAAAACATGTCAGTACAAACACACACACATACACACACACACGCGCGCGCACACACACATGCATACATACATATATATAAATCCAAAGTTTTAAATTT
>NC_069003.1:23544122-23546796 GCF_001194135.2 Octopus bimaculoides
CCTCCCTCATATCACACCACCGACTTTACTCCAGAGAATCCAGGTTAGCAGCATTCCAAACTAAGCAAATAACGTTTTGACAAACTGAAGAAGAAGAAGAACAACAACAACAACAGCAACAACAACAAGAGGAAGAGGAAGAGGAAGAAGAAGAAGAGGAGGAGGAGGGAACAAAAGGGAGTGAGAGAGAGATAGACAGACAGACAGACAGACAGGTAGAAAGGATGGTTGAGTTGTAAGACTTAGCCTAAATTCCAAACTGATAATTTCCCCTCATTCTGTGCATGTGGGAGAGTTATCCACTGGTTGGCTATAATGAAAGAGGGTGACGGGTTGGGGGGAGGTGGTGTACCCCCCACTGTCTTCACCATCTCCCCACCCCACCCCACTCACAGCCATTACCCCTAACACTTAAAATATCATCACCGTTACTATCCATTGCAACATCGCTCAGTTTTCCCAGAGCAAAAGTAACCTGTCTTGTTTATTGCTGGTTGGACTATTATCACCACCACCGCCACCACCATCATCATCATCACCATCATCATCATCACCATAATCATCATCTTCATCATCATCATTACTACCAACAAGGTAATATCCACTGCTCTAAGTTGGTATTAAGATTGCTCAGGTCTGTAGGTTGGACAAATCGATATTCATTTCAATCTTGTTTTAGCATGTTTGGTTTTTATAGTTGGATGCCCTTCCTAATGCCAACCATTTTACAGACTGTACTGGATCCTTTTAACATGGCCTCCAGTATGGGTGCTTTTACTTGGCACCAGCAGCCATGAGCCCACAAGACTAGGATCTCTCAGCTGAAAGAGGGATGTAGAGGACATGCCTGTATGCATGGATGGCCATGGTTTTACATAGCTTGAAGTGTCTTCTCAAGCACAGCAAACCACCAGAAGTCTTGGCCCCTTGTCATCTCCCCAGTGAGGCTCAATATCTGAAGATCTTTTCTCACCACTTCGCTCCACGTCTTTCTGGGTCCACTCCTCATGAACAATGGTGTGAATATAGCAGTGTATGCATAAGATCGAATAGCAACGATGCCTCTGCCAAAATACATTTGTAATTTTTTAATCTCATTTTCAAATATTCAACTTTAAAACAAATTTTGTTTTATCTGATGCTTATGTCTTTTGTCTATCTTTTGCAGCCCTGTTTGAAGCTGTGGAGCATCAAGAATTTGATCAAGTGAAACATATCTTGAAAACTAACAGCTTTGACTTAAACCGGTCAGTCATTACAGATATTTTTTTTTGTTTTGTTTTAATTATTTCTCTAAATAAAATGTGGTATGTTATATTATGTTATATTATTTATAATGGTGGAGTGTTAATTACTTTTGCATTTTATCCACATCACACTCACATGTACATAGATATAAAGATGTTAGTTTATAAAGAAAGAATAATGAAATGCACAAGATATAGTGTAAAGTTTATTCATAATTTAATGACTACATTTGTGTATGTATACACACACACACACACACACACATAATGGTCACCTTAACCCATAAATAAAGAACTTTTGCCCACCACTGCGATATTTGAGCCTCATTCTCATTGTGTTGAGTGTGTGTGTGTGTGTGTTTGTGTGTGTGTGTGTGTGTGTTGTCTCATCTTCTTCATCCACCTATTCCTGGGCGGGTTTGGGGGGTGCAATGTCTTCGAGTTTGCTTTCCATCAGGTCCTATCAAATACAACCATCTTCAATTAATCTCGTTGGATTCCCAAGCAAGACCAGCTCAGCACGTGGATACTATCCAGACAGCTTGCCCAGGGTCTACCCCTGGGTTTCATGCCACTTGGTTTTGTCCGTAAACCTGTTCAGTGATTCTTTCCCCAAGACATTTTCACAACATGTCTGTAATATCAGAGTTGTAAACTCTCAATTCAGCGAAGTAACAACTCTGCCTGGAGTACCTCTGTGACCTCCAAGCTAAGCACTTTGTCAAATAACCATTCAGAGAAACCCACCTCAGCTGCTGGTATCTGCAATTATATTCTTTCAGTTATATATATGTGTGTGTGTGTGTGTGTGTGTGTGTGTGTGTGTATGTATCCACACATATTATGTGTGTGTATCTAGATTAATCAATCAGGCATGTTGTACGTTGTCAACTTCTCCATCCAGATCTATGATGGGCAACCCTATACCCTGGTTCCATTCAACAACATAGTTGGATCTTTTACCATTGGGTGTTGTTCCATTTGGCAACTACAATGACTTGAGCTAAATAAACTGTATTTAAAGTTAGGGGCAGCTGTGTTTATAATGTTCCCTGTTCTTGAAAAGAAGTTGTTTACTTAGGTCCTTGTGTGTGTGTGTGTGTGTGTCTGTCTGTCTGTTTGTCTATCTCTGTATATATGTATATAGCTAGATATAAAGGTATGTATGTGAGTGACCATGCATATATTTATATGGGGTGGAGGACATGTTTAATTACAAATACAGAGATGTGTTAAACACCACATTATCACTTTATTACACATTCTGTTCATCTATAAATTAAGACCTGCTTCTTTTGCTGTTGCTGCTCCTCTTCCTCCTCCTTCTTCTTCTTCAGGCTAATAATAATTATATATTTGGTTATGACTTAAGCAATTACTAAAACATATATGTATGTGTGTATATATATATATATATATATATATAT
>NC_069003.1:23548194-23550694 GCF_001194135.2 Octopus bimaculoides
AGAAACTAGATAAAACGATAGATATAAAGATAACCATACCAGTGGATAGGGGGTGTGGACAGTAGGTTAAAGTTGTAATTGGGGCTGTAGTGATGACGATAGTGTTGTTGATGTATGTATATATTTGTATGCAGTGGAGGCACAATGGCCCAGTGGTTAGGGCAGCGGACTCGCGGTCATAGGATCACGGTTTCGATTCCCAGACCGGGCGTTGTGAATGTTTATTGAGCGAAAACACCTAAAGCTCCATGAAGTTCTGGCAGGGAATGGTGGCGAACCCTGCTGTACTCTTCCACCACAACTTTCTCTCACTCTTACTTCCTGTTTCTGTTGTGCTTGTAATTCAAAGGGCCAGCCTTGTCACACTGTGTCACGCTGAATATCCCCGAGAACTACGTTAAGGGTACACGTGTCTGTGGATTGCTCAGCCACTTGCATGTTAATTTCATGAGCAGGCTGTTCCGTTGATCAGATCGACTGGAACCCTCAACGTCGTAAGCGACGGAGTGCCAACATACATGTTTGTATGCACAGCAATCCCAACAGAGATGTGTTCAGCCTAAGATATTTTTGTTGCTTTTTCTCTTTACCATATTTGGGGGGAAAAAATGTGAAGTTTCATGACAAGAAGAGCATCCTGGTGCAGGGAAATCTACCTCAGCATAATTTGTTTGATTAGCTTGGAGAAGTGGATATTAGTGATGAGGGTGATATATAAATATATGCTTGTGTATGTGTGTATGTGTGTGCATGTATGTACAGGGTGTGGTGAATAAATTGTCATCTAAGTTACACAAAAATGAAAATAACACTGACATCTTATTTTAACAGATATGTTTACCAAAATTATATAATAATATCTTGAAATACTAAAGAGTAAATTTATTCAATAAAATCGCCATTGGCTTCAACCACAGCCTCTAGACGACTTTGGAACTCATCTGGATAGTCTCCTTGTTTAAGTTGGTGAATGCTACCATAATCCTTGATTTCAGTTCCTCTTTTATGTTACAAAGCATTTTGTTGGTCTTTCACTTAACTGCGTCCCACACATAGTAACTAAGGGGGTTGCAGTCTGGAGAGCTAGATGGTCAGATGTTAGGGGTGTTGTGGTCACAGAAATTGTCTGACAACCATGACTGAGTTCTCCTGCTTGTGTAGCATGGTGCAGAGTCTTGTTGCCATATATAGGGTTTTCCAGCAGCCACCCTCTTCACCCAGGGTAGCACTACCTCCTTCAGGCACTTGATGTAAGCCTCCATGTTGAGTCTGAGGCTGTGTGAGAAGATGAATGGAGACATAACGTCACTATCACTACTGATCACTCCAAACACCATGATGTTGACTGGATGTTTGATTTTTATCACTCTCGGTACATGTCCACAGGTTACAGTGTCCTCAATTTGACACCAAAACACTCTGAAATGTTTATATTGGAGTTTCTGTTGTGAATGCCAAGCAGTACAGTATGTTGTTTCCAAATTTCTGACAGAGTGAATTGCATCATGGTGCTGTTTTTCTCACAGACAGTACCCAACTGACCCTACCATACTATGTAGTTGACAAAATCAAAAGCAAACGATGTGCGTGCATGAAATTCAAAATGTAAAATGGTGACAATTTCCGCCATCATGCCCTGTATACATAAAGAGATAGAATAGCAAGGGTTTAAACCAAAAGGCACACTGCATAAGTGTCAGTGGGTATAAATTAATCCATTACTTGGGATATCCCAGAAACAACTGTTAGACATTATTTACTTTTACTAACTTCAATTCATCTTTACATTAATTAAAATATTTTTTAATGATCTGATAATCATGTCCTGTCTTGGTTTTGTTTTCCTCTTCCTTCAATTCATGTATATATGTATATATATATATATATATATATATATATATATATATATATATATATATATATGTATAATCAAAATATGCAACAGGATATCAAGTTGATATCTACTTGATATCTTGTTACTTATTTTGATTTTATTCACCTTACATATATATATGTATTATATATGTGACGATTTGTTAAGCAGTGTCAATTTTACAATTCGGTAAATAACAATAAGGATAATATTTTATAAGCTCGTAAAAGCTTATAAGTGATCACCATGCATTGACTAAGGAAAATAGTCTAATACTGGGGCATACAAGCTCTCGATGGAAAAAAAAGTAGGGTCTTCTGTATGCATGGAACTTGAACTCACACCTCTATATTTTCATGACAAGTATGCTCAGATTTAAGAACTATAATTTCATAGTGCTTTTATAAACAAACACGCGTGTGTATTTTCTGCAATGATTTGGTATGAAGTGTCAATTCTGCAAACAATAATTATAATATTTTATAAGCTTATATATATGTGTGTGTATTTTATATACATATATATATATATATATATATATATATATATATATATATATACAGTTCTATATTTAAGAGATGAGGAATTATTTACATTATTTACATTATTTACATTTGACGGATATTC
>NC_069003.1:23555026-23571783 GCF_001194135.2 Octopus bimaculoides
GGGGGGGGGGGGGCACCTGTACTGGTGGCACATAAAAAGCACCCTTCAAACGTTGGGCCTCACAAAGGTGATAAGTGACCAAGATCTTTGACAATACACTGTGCTTGAGAAAATTCATAAAGCCAAGTGAAATCATAGTTGTGGGTGATATTGGTAGTATATCTGTTAGAAATTATCAATTCTATCACATGGAATGTTAGTGTTTCTCTCAATCTTGGTGCTTTCATCCAAGACGGAGACAAACATCAATGCTCCATGTGACAGGCTTGATAATCATTAAGAGATATTTGTTTAACATGAAACCAATGGTAGCCTGGTTAAACCACATGAATATTTATAGGTGCAGGAGTAGTTGTGTGGTAAGAAGCTTGCTTCCCAACCACATGGCTCCGGGTCCAGTCTCACTGCATGGAACCTTGGGCAAGTGTCTTCTATAGCCTTGGGCCAACCAAAGCCTTGTGAGTGAATTTGATAGAGGGAAACTGAAAGAAGCCCATCATATATATATATGTATTTATGTATGTATTTGTGTCTCTGTGTTTGTCTCCCAACCATTGCTTGACAACCAATTTTGGTGTGTTTACATCCCTGTAATTGAGCAGTTCGGCAAGATGAGACCGATAGAATATGTACTCGGCTTATGAAGAATAAGCCCTGAGGTTGATTCGTTTGACTAAAGACGGTGCTCCAGCTGGAGCACCGTCTTTAGTCAAACGAATCAACCTCAGGGCTTATTCTTTGGAGCACCGTCTTTAGTCAAACGAATCAACCTCAGGGCTTATTCTTCATAAGCCGAGTACATATTCTATCGGTCTCATCTTGCCGAACTGCTCAATTACAGGGATGTAAACACATGACTGAAACAAACAAAAGAATAAAAGCATATATAATATGTATTGTATGACTGGGGCATATGTACATGTACACACTAACATATCAGTCACTCAAACTCATCATTATCATCATCAATTTAAGGCAGTGAGCAGGCAGAAACGTAAGCACGCCGGGTGAAATGCTTAGCAGTATTTCATCTATCTTTACGTTCTAAGTTTAAATTCCACCGAGGCCAGCTTTGTCTTTTATCCTTTCAGGGTCGATAAAACAAGTACCAGTTGTGTACTGGGATTGATCTAATCGACTGTCCCCCCCCCTCCCCCAAAATTTCGGGCCTTGTGCCTAAAGTAGGAAAGATTATCATCATCAATTCATGTCCATTTTCCATGCTGTCATTGGTTGAATGTTTCAACAGGATCCAACATATTGAAGGACCACATCTAGCACCAGTGACTCAGTTATAGCATGGTTTCTATGACTCAGTGCCCTTCCTAATGCCAACCCTGTATTAGTGGTTTTTCATGTGACGAGCTCTTTCTTGTGAGGTCTTTAAGCAACAGGAGAGTAAATGAGGTAGAACTGGAAAGTGGGGCAAAGATGGTGGTGAAAAGGTGTTCAAGCATAGCCTTAAGGTACAAGAAGTTGAATAGAAGCATGTAGGGAGAGGCGATGAAAAAGAGTGGATGGATAGAGGTTGTGACAGTGTTTGAGGGGAGAGTAAGAGGTGAAAATGAAGATGGGTGTGAATTTAGTGAATGATGAACAACCATTTCCACCACCACCATTACCATCATAACCATCACCGTTATAATTATCACAACCATCATCATCATCACAATCGTCAATAAACATCGAAATGATTATTGTTTTTCTTTTTGTTTTGTTTATTTTCAGGAGACTGAGAAACAGTTAACTCACTGGGAATTCCGTCATAAATTATTGAAACGAATGAAAAGTGGTTATGACTTGGCTCGTAAGTATTCTTTAAGATTGATTAATTTTATGTTGACCCCACCCACACACCACCACTACTGACCTCTACACATATTGCAGCCAATTAAGATATAGCAGCGAAATCTCCCTCAAATCATACTTTATAACTTAAAAAACAGGAAGGATTTCTTGAATAATGAATAGATATGAGAATTGAATTTTTTTTTCTTTTGTCTTTGGTCAGTAAGTGTTATGTCCAATTTGCTTCGGTCTAAAAATCAAAGGAAATGACTACTATTCCCTTCAAACTTTGCTTTTGTCACCTGGACATCAATGTTTAGAAACTGACCTATTTTCCATTACATTTCAGACAGATTCAGTGCTGAGTTGCAAATATTCTGCTTAATACCACAAATTCGTCAGTTACTTGACCTTAACCACCTGAGCATGTCCCTTAGTGGCTAATAATATGTGCATCTCTGATCATGAGCAGGAGTAGTGGGAGAGCGTCATAGATTTGTATTGGGAAGGATTTTTTTGTGGATTTGAATAAATGTAGCAAAAGAAAAGTTTGGAGGAATTATTAGCCATTTTTCATGCTTTCTAAGGGTAAGCAAATAGGAAATAACAGTTCCTACCCAAGGACAAAGATCATGTTACACAGTGTAATAGATGAGATGGTCATATGTGCATTTGTATGTATGTATTTGTGTATTTGTAAAAGCAAAGTCAGCAATGCAGAATTTTAGGTTTGTTAAGGCTGCCCTAACACTTCATAGTGGAGGCGCAATGGCCCAGTGGTTAGGGCAGTGGACTCACGGTCATAGGATTGCAGTTTCAATTCCCAGACCGGGCGTTGTGAGTGTTTATTGAACAAAAACACTTAAAGTTCCACGAGGCTCTGGCAGGGGATGGTGGCGAACCCTGCTGTACTCTTTCACCACAACTTTCTCTCACTCTTACTTCCTGTTTCTGTTGTACCTGTATTTCAAAGGTCCAGCCTTGTCACACTGTGTCATGCTGAATATCCCTGAGAACTACATTAAGGGTACACGTGTCTGTGGAGTGCTCAGCCACTTGCACATTAATTTCATGAGCAGGCTGTTCCGTTGATCGGATCAACTGGAACCCTCGATGTCGTAAGCAATGGAGTGCCAACAACACTTCGTAGATCCTCAGAGCATTACCCAGAGATAAGTCAGATAACTGCCAAGTGTAGACAAAGGTTACAAACTCAGATGAGTGGGGACATCAACTGACAAAGACCATTCCCTGTCCAGCAGCTTTTCCTTTATACCAGAGTAACTGTCTCCTTGGGACATACTTTACAGAAGGTTAAGGGGTGCTTCACTCCCAGTAATATGACACTCAACTGGAATTTCTAAGTCCCACACAAACGCTAGATCACTGGTACTCAACCATTTTCTTACCTATGAACCTCTTTGGTTCATATTTTACATATTATCATCATCATCATCGCCATCATCGTCATTTAACGTCCGCTTTCCATGCTGGCATGGGTTGGACGGTTTGACTGAGGACTGGCAAGCCAGGAAGCTGCACCGATCTCCAGTCTGATCTGGCAAGGTTTCTACAGCTGGATGCCCTTCCTAACACCAACAACTCTGAGAGTGTAATGCCCTTCCTAACACCAACAACTCTGAGAGTGTAATGGGAGTTTGTGCATATATATATAGAGAGAGAGATGTGTTAATATGTATGCTTGCGTGTCCGTATATCAATCACCATAAAGTTGCAAGTTGACAGAATCATTAGCAGACTGGGAAAAAATGTTTAGTGGTATGTTGTCTGTTTTTGCATTTTGAGTTCAAATTCCACCAAAGTCGTCTCTGCCTTTCATCCTCTTGAGGTTGATAATATAAGTACCAGTTAAGTACTGGAGTCAAGGCAATCATCTTATCTCCTCTCCTGAAATTTCTGGCCTTGTGCCAAAATTTGAAACCATATATCAATTGTTATAGATGTTCTTCATTTTATAGTTAACAACAAAAGGCTTGTGTAACCTCTGTTGTTAATGATGTTATATTGATATGACATTGTTTTCATAACAATCCTGACAAAAAATGTTTATTTTATACACACACACGTATATATTCTCTCTCTCTCTCTCTCTCTCTCTCACACACACACACACACACACATGCAGACACATACATATACACATACATACCTTGTGGTAGTTCTTTCCTCCCAACAACCTGCCAACTACATCACTACCTAATGCCACCGTGTTACATCACATTCAAACTTTGAGTGATTCTTTGAGTCATTCAGATTTATTTGACTTACACAGTTCATAGAGATTGTGTTGTTCTAGACAGCAACATACTGTGATAACTATATATATAATATATATATATATATATATCAATACACACACACACATACACATACACACCTACACACACTTCAGACAATTATACACATTTATACCTACCATTGCTTATTTATACACCTATCTGAAATACATTCAACTTGTTACAATGAACAAAAAATACCTGGAGAACGTTACACTGAATTTACTGCATCCTTGCATTGGAACTAAATTCAAAACCATCTTTGATTCTGTAGGACCCCCAGATGCACCAACCAATGCATCAGTAAGTGTTGCCAGCAGTTCCTCTCTTCTGGTTAACTTTTCAGAACCACTCAACCATAATGGAGCAGTCGTTACCAGCTACAAAGGTAAGAGTTGTACCTCTCCACTAACTTAAACATTTTTCAGTTTCTTTGTCGATGTTGCTGCTGTTTTTTAGGCTGGGTGCCATCTCTAATGCATTAACAAAAAATTCCTAGTTCCTTATCTTAATTTGTTCAGATTATATATGTATATATATATATATATATATATATATATATATATATATATATGAGCTTGGTACAGTCCTCAGGGTCATTGGTTCTTGTCAAACCATCCAAGACCTGTCCGCATATTTAACGGATGCTAAATAGCAATGATGACAATGGTGATATATATATATATATCATCATCATCATCATCGTTTAACGTCCGCTTTCCATGCTAGCATGGGTTGGACGATTTGACTGAGGACTGGTGAAACCAGATGGCTACACCAGGCTCCAATCTGATTTGGCATATATATATATATCGTCAGTAAATCATAAATTCAAAAGAGAAGCACAATCTAAGTTAATAGAGCAGTAGAGTAATTAGATAAAGATAGTTAAGGCCAGTCTATAGGGTTACCCTGGGTTTCACATCCATGAAGGACCTAGCTTTACAGCATTTCAAAGGACCCTAATGGCCAGCTATTAGGGTCTGTAGAAACACTGTAAAGCTAGGCACTTTATGGGTGTGAAACCCAGGGTAAACCCACAGACCAGCCTTAACTATCTTTATCTAAATGTGTGTGTGTGTGTATGTGTGTGTGTGTGTGTGTGTGTGTGTGTGTGTGTTTGTGTGTGTGTGATGGAAATTCTTGAATCCAAGATCAAAGGGGTCATAAATCCAAAGAGGACTTTATAAAAGTCCAGTATAACTGAAGTGTAAATAGTTTTATTTTAAAGATTTAATGTTTTAGCAAATAAACTCTACCATCAACTAACATTTGTCTTCCATGTTGGCATTGATTGGATAGTCCAACAGCATCCAACAAATTGAAGGACTGCATCATGCATCATTATCAGCTTGGCATGGCTCATACGGCTGGATGTCCTTTCTAATACTAAACAATTTACAGCATGTTCTGGGTGCCCTTTTTTTATGGCACTAGCACTAATAAGGTTGCCCTGTAACTCCTGAGATTAAAGATTCCCTTTTTTTTTGAGTGAGGCTTCAGGAGATAGGGAAATGGCTTTGTGCTATATGATGGGAGGTTGAAGTATGAATGAGGAAATACATGTGGTTACTTCAGATTATCCAAGAGTGCATGGATGGAGCTAGTTGTTCTACAGTTTAAGCTCTAAAAATGATGTCATCAGTTCCAGTAAGCTTTCACTAATTCATATATACGTCTTCTGGATACCAGAAGACCTATATGGATTAGCAAAACTGGACTTTCTTCGTTAAGGCTTAAATATCAAATCTGTAAATTAAAACTACATGAGTGTGAGTGTGTGTGTGCGTACACACACACACACACACACACACACACACATACACATACACACATATATATATATATATATACATACATACATACATACATACATACATATATTGACACACACATAGATTTCTACCTGTCTTTTTTTGTTCAATAACAGTCATTTATGAAATCTTGTTATCTTCTATTCTGTTTAGTTGAATGGAGTAAATCCAGTGATTTTGTCATCCTTGAAGGTGAGGCCATTGTCCGAAGTCTCGATAATCTACAATATGAGATTATTGGTTTAGACAAAAACAGTTATTATTATGTACAAGTTTCAGCATTTAACATGAAAGGATATGGACCTGCTACTTTAGCCACACCTTCCTCCGTCCAGCCATCCAGTGAGTATTTTTTTGTTGTCCCCCCACCCTTTATATCTCAGTGTATATTAGATTGTATCAGTGTTGTAGACCTATTGAAAGAGATCTATACAAGTAATTAGGAATCAGCTAATGACCTATATAAGTAATTGTGTATGACTATATAAATATTTACCACTAATTACTTTATAAATAATTAAGGATCAGTAAATTGCCATAAAAATAATTAAAAGAAAAATCAGAGAATGGTTATAAAAATTATTATTAATTACTTAACAACTATTGTAATTATGAATCAGTGAATGATTTTGTAATTAATTTCTGGATCAACCAATTGCTATATTTAAAAAAATCAGCTGATTGTGTAAGTAATTATTAATCAGTTAATGACTGTATAAATTATTAGATATTGGTTATATAATTGTTTAAATAGCACAGGTGAGTGATACTAGGGCAGTGGTGAGTGACACCAATGTAGGGGTGAAGGGCAGTAGTGTAGAGGTTGAATTGTTATTTAGAATGAAACATAACAAAACAATATGGACTAAAAAATTATGGAAGTTAACATTTAAATGCAAATATTTTAAAACTGGCAGTTTTCTATCAAATAAATGGAGATGGTCCTAGGTAGATTGTTATGAAAAGGGTTAAGGTAAGAAATATAAGAATGATGAATGGCAGAGGGGATACATTAGACTGGTTTGTATGGCAGTTGTATGTATAATCTGCATCTCTTGTATGGATGTGGTATACTGTCTGATCAACTGGTGTATAACAGTGGTCCTCGACTGGGGACCATGAAAGACTTTTGGGAGTCCACGCAAGCAAAATAGTAAACTGGGGATCCACAGAAGTATTTTCAGGGTCCATGAAAAAATGTTACTTAAGATGTATTTATCGCAAAAAGCAGCTGAGTTTATTTCTCAAATGTTTTACATAGTTCAGATTACACAAGAATATAAGTGAAAAACAAAATAGGAATTTTTAAAGAAGCATCTATAAAAACCAGTTTTTAAACATCATATGGCTTTGGGAGCCCACCAGAATAGAATAGTAATAAAAGGAGTCCATAGGCAAAAAAAATGGTTGAGAACCACTAGTATATAAGTTTGTAAACCAGGGTGGAAGTAATCTTATTAGTCCATCAGTCAGTTACATAAACATTGTATCAAAGAATCTAGAATGAAAGATTTGTCATAATGAATAATTGGAAACTGGTTCTCCTTTTTCTACAAGGTTGGCATGATGTTGACAACATACTCCCTCGCTCTCAATGGAAAGTAAACACTCTTGAAGACCTATTCTCTCAAGTTAGGCAGTCAAGACCCACAGATGCACCTGCTATCAAAGGTCAGTCTACAAACTTTCTTCTCACCTATAATTACCAAATTCTTAAGTAATTCTTTGTTACTATTTAGTCATTGTTTATAAGGCGTCAAGCTGTCAGAATCGTTAGCACACTGGACAAAATGCATAGTGGCATTTCATTCGTCTTTATGAGTTCAAATTTATTTTTATTTATTTATTTATTTACAGAGCCATCAGGAGACTCCCCAGTCCAGAGGAAAAGAAAAAGTTTAAAGAATCTTTTCTCGTTATCACCAAAGTTTCAGAAATCCCTTCAAAGGTAAGATTTTAATAATTTACTTCATTATATAGAAGAAAATCTGTGGTAGGTGATGGAAGGTGATAAGCTTATTAAAACAGGTTTGTTTAGTTCAATGACACTGTTGATTTGTTGGTCTTTTATAGTGGAAATTTTGGTCATTAGTTAAAATACAGTGTTCCTGAAACTAGAAATATACAACAGATATATACACTCATTACATGAGTTGTGGGATTAACATGCAGGATAATAACTAAGATGTACTTAGAAAACTGAATGCTGTGTGTCATACAGGCAGACACAGAGCAATTTATATGGAGTAACTTCACATTAAGGAGTGAAAGTATAATTTCCTGTAATTCAGATTTTTTCATGATCCCAGCAGACAAAATGGAAAAAGCATTTCCCCAGAGGATGGCGAGAGAGAGGTGCTGGAACAGCAACTCTAACTCACATAGTTTGCACTTGTGGATAGCCATCACCACCTCAATAGGTCTAGGGGCTGAGAACACTGGTGGTCTCCTCTGTCACAGGCTCAACCATAGACCTGTCAGTGATAATCTATACTTTGAAAGTTCGCTTTTCTCAGCCTGACAACCAACAAAATCTAGTCTGGTAATTGAACAATAGCTTGCTAGAATTCAAGTATATTGGTCAGTATATTAGTAAGGAAATAAGAATTCAAGTATATTGGTCAGTTAGTGGTCAAGAAATGATAACATCTAACACATACCACCCTCCATGCTAGTATGGGTTAGTTGTTATATATTAACTTATTTCAAATATTAACTTAATCACCGTATTTCTACATTAACTAATATATAAATGAATAAAACAAACCCAAGTCCTTCTCAACAAGTAGACATTAGCGTAGCCCTTAAGATATGAGTGGTTCACTGATATATTTTATTGCTCCTTATTTATTGAATGTGATTTATTGTTTCAGAGGGATCTACCTATCCTGCCTCTTGTATCACAAAGACAAAATTCTTGTCACTCCAGAAGATCAGTTACCGGTGGTGGAAGTTGATGAGAATTATTCAAGTACCTCAATACACACAGATTTCTATTGGCTTATGAAGGTAAGTCACACAAACAGATATGTATTAGAAGTAGATGTATATGTTGCAGTATATTTAGATTTTTTTTATTCCTTGAGTAGGCTCAGGATTATGTTATTAGACCACAGTCCACTTAGCTGGCAAAAATGAGTATCACCCATATTTCAAAAGGTCGGTCTTGTCACATACTGTCTCATGCTGAATCTCCCTGTGAACTACAGGTCTGTGGAGTACTCTGCTATTTGCATGTTAATTTCACAAGCAGATTGTTCTGTTGATCAGATCAACTGGAACCTTTGTTAATAGAGTGCCGGCTAAACATTAATCTTATATGATTAACTTGAAGTACTGGATTAGCTTTCTAAAATTCTTTGTTTTCTTTACGCATGAACAACTCACAAATAAAACTTACACAAGCTTTACAATTGCTAGACTTCATAAATTTTTCATGACTCTTCTTGGTGATTACACTAAAGCTCCTATTTCACCAGCATTCGTTATCCTTCCTCTATTTCTTTTACCATAACTACCACAGCTTCTGATTGTCTGAACTAGCAAACTGTATAAATTATCCTCCATATCTGGCCACTGGCACCAGCACAGAACTCTTGCAGATCATTCTGTTTCACCAGGGGAAGTGGCTTTAACTCTTCCTTAATACTTCTGCTGTGGAGGACTGTACCTCATGGAAACCTGTCCCCACAGCAGAAGTATTAGGGTCACTCCCCCTGGTGAAGAGGATTGGCCTTCAAGAGTCCTGTACCGGTGCCACTTAAAAAGCACACATGCTGGTGCCATGTAAAAGCACTCATGCCAGTGCCATATTAAAAGCACCCAGCACACACTGCAAAGTAGTTGGCTTTAGGAAGGGCATCCAACCATAGAAACCAGGCCAAATCAGACTGGAATGTAGTACAGCTCTTCTGCATGCCAGCTCTGATCAAACCATCCAATCTATGCTAGCATGGAAAACGGATGTTAAAGGATGATGATGATGACAACAATGATGACAACAACAATCACCACCACCACTACCACCACCACCATCATCATCATCATCTAGGTTACCTCAAGCACCTTATTCTGCTCACTTGGTTACTTCACTCCTCAAACTTCTTGCTAGTACACTTGATTCAATCTAACCACTTTCAAAGTGAAGCTGTCCAGAAACAACCACTTGAGCATACGTTTTTCTTTTAAGCATTTATTTCCAAAGCTTGCCTTTAAATAATTTGAGGAGAAAGAGCTGAGCTTGTAGATGTTTCTTTCAAACAAGTTATATATTGTTCAGCTTTGATGAACAAAATTTATCTGGTTTACTTATAGAATTACTTCTCCTTTTGCTCGTTATCTAGTGTAGTATGCTATAACTTCTTCACTTATATATCTAGTTTGCTACATTGTATTCTCTCTTATCAGATATATTATATCAGCTTCAACATTGATTTTGATTCTATGGTATCTCACAATAGACATGCAATAATATTACAACTTCCATTTTCCCTAATTCACTCAAACTACTCAAAAAAAGTGACCAATTCTTCTCCAAAGAGAAACACATTGATTAATGGTGACCCCAGCTTTTGATTACAGATCTGACAGACCAAAGTCAACCTGGGGCTGAACAGCAACAACAACACAAGACTATCTATTAATGTGAAAAATTATTAACGATTTCCCCATTGCTACATATATTTAATATTGTATTTATTTATCGGTGTGTCTAGAAAGTTCTCCATACAGTTGAATTGTTTCCATTTAGATTGCCTGCACCTGGACAGATGTGAAATCACTGCGACATGACATGTACAAAAGTACAAGTGCTGGTTCCACACACTTCCGAGGTAAACTTCTCCAAGCAGCAGCTCTACTACAGGTAAGTTTCTGGAGAGTATTTTCTTAAGAAATCTTCCTTCACATTGATCTAAACCCAATACTCACCTGTATATCCAGCCATCACTCACAGATAAAAATGACCACAGGTATATGTTTCATTCAATGAAAAAGAGAAAATGAAGAGAGAAAAGTTTAAGGAAAATCCAGTACACCAGGACTAAAAGCAACAGCCTTGTTTTATATTTGCAGTCTCAGTTTCAATCTGCAGCATTTACACTTCTCTTTGTAACTCTTTATCATTCTTTACAATCAGCCACTATCTTCTCCCAAGCAGTTGCAATCAAACCCCCCCCTTCATTAAGAAATTATATGATGACATATCTATAAGGGAGTTACAGGTGCTTTCTTTGATGGTTGCCATATTTCAGCTCATTGTAGAGCAATCTTGGAGATCCTAGTGTTCCATGCAGCACAACTGCAATTCTATCAGGAGGGACTCTGCACTGGACATATTTTGACTCTGCACAACCTTTTTTGTTGGTGATGTGCTTTCACCATCAAATGTTCATTATAAACCACAGATGGTACAACTGATATCTCATCAGGTGTTTGCTATTTCAACAGCATCCTGCATAGATTTTAGTAGAATACACTAGACTTGATAGGACTACTGTTTGGGAAAACTTTACAGTTTGCTGACTGGTTTTATGCCATGTTGTTTCCAAAGTAAATCATTGAACTTTCCGAAAGTGAACACAACCAACTGTCTGTAGCAATCGCCTTTGCTGGTGTTGTCAGATGTCACGCTAACCAAATACAGGAATTTTCTCATTACATTTCAAGATAGTCTGAGGCTCATATTCCAACACTATGCTTTGGATTACATATGGCTTGACTCTTTTTCACATTTATTACAGGTCAAATCCTGATGCTACACATTCAAAACATTGTGTAATTTTCTGGATACTTTCTAGGGAGTATGTCCCTGGGGCTTCGTGGTGACCAAACTGGCTGCCCCCTTCCTTAACACTTTAGTATTTAAAGTAGCCATATCCAACCAAAGCCTTTGCGAGTGGATTTGGTAGGCGGAAACTGAAAGAAGCCTGTTGTGTGTGTGTGTGTGTGTGTGTGTGTGTGTGTGTGTGTGTGTGTCTATATACATATATGTATGTATATATATATTTAGGTGTGTGTCAGTGTTTGTCCCCACCACCATCGCTTGACAACTAATGTTGGTGTGTTTACATCCCTGTAACTTAGTGGTTTAGCAAAAGAGGCACATAGAATAAGTACTATACTTACAAAGAATAAGTCCTGGGGGTTGATTTCTTCAACTAAAACCCTTTAAAGTGGTGCTCCAGCATGGCTGCAATCAAACGACTGAAACAAGTGAAAGACTAATCCCATAACAGAAATCTCAAAGCTACAAAATAATGCATGATTGATTCAAAGCAATGTGAATAAAAAAGCATTACATTTGATAGAGTAATCTGAATGCATAAGGGTTCAATGTAATATATGTTTCACTCCAGCACATCCCACACCATACCATTGCTGTGTGTATGTATTCTCACATTACCATTTATTCTATCCTTGTCTTAACAGAGCGCTTTAGGCATCAGTGATCTTGGACAGTTCTACCACCAACCATTAAAAGACAACAATGGCAGTACCGTATTAGTATGCATCAAGGAAATCAAAGACCCCAAATTCCTGGCTCTTGGCTCTGGTAAATGGGTGTCTTTGGCCAAACTTCACCGAAGAATGACTGTCATAGACCAAGACAGCAGTGAAGCACATGAACTACTCTTGAACTCTGCTGCGGTAAGTAGAATGAGTTTTTCTACCCACTTCTTTTATGAACTTCTTTTTCTAAATATTTTTAAAACATTACTTTTTACATTTTAAATCGAAACCAGCAAAGTTGCAATAACTGCACACATGCATGCATGCATGCACACACACACATACACAGACACAGATATATATATTTATGTATGTGTGTATATATATATATATATATATATATATATATATATATATATATATATATATATATATATATATATATAAGGATAAGATCATTATTTAAAATACCGATTTTATCAGGTGGCTAGCATGGGAATAAAAACCTCATAGGTAATAATTATTATTAAAATTATAACTAAGGGTATCTAAGAGATACCACCTTGCTAGATATAGCAGCCAAAACTTGACTCTAAAATCACATTAAATGTTCATACAGCACCAGGAGAGAAGACAAAGAGACAAAATAAACTAGCAAAAAAAAATTATTGGATAATTCAAGATCCCGGATTTCTGGCTCTTTGTCTTCTCTAAAGGTGCTGTATGAACATTTAATGTGGTTTTAGAGTCAAGTTTTGGCTGCTATATCTAGCATGGTGGTATCTCTTAGATACCCTTAATTATAATATATATATATGTATAAAGAAAGAAAAGGATAAAGAAACCAATGGTAAAGTTAGAATTATACGATATGATATATATCCGCCTTTGCTACTACAATTATCTCTGGAAAATACCCACAAGGATTCTTTACATGGATGTTTACTGTTGGAATGGAGCTACACTCCAAGTACTGTTTCTTCTTTGTTCTTTTTTCTGCGCATCGCTCTCACTTCTTACTACAAATCTCCTCTTATAGATGTAATAATCCATTCTTCTACTATTACCGTCTCTGATGAAGGGATACATTGGATTTTTTCCTGAAACAGCTGTAAGACTTTCTCCATAAAATATAATTCTAACTTTGCCATTGGTCTCTTTATCCTTTTCTTTCTTTATACATACACAAGCTAATACACGACCTATGTTATATTCCCCACTCATGTTGCTACAATGACAGGGGCAAAACTAGTTGGTATACAGCACTTACTCGGTATTACTTGTATCTTTGGGTTTGGTTGACTCCAATACCCTTCATAACGTTTATATATATATATATATATTCGAGGTTTAATAAAGAATATCTTATTTACCTCAGTTTTAACATCATCTCCTTTGAAATAGTAATCTTATGCAGAAATACACTGGTTCCAGCATTCCTGCCATTTTGGGAATCCAGACTGGGAGTTGTTTTCTGTAATCGAGTTGAGGACCTTCTGCAATTCACTCTGGATTTCAACAAAAGTGTTAAAATGGTTACCCCCTTTGAACTGCATTTTCATCTTGGGGAAGAGATGGAAGTCCACAGGTGATAAAGTGGTGAATAGGGTGTGGGTGTGGAAGCAATACTATGTTGTTTTTGATGAGAAACTCATAAGTGAGGAGAGCTTGGTGACAGGGTGCCTTGTCATTGTAAAAAGTTCAATTCTTTGTGCTCCAAAAATCTGGTTACTTTTGCTAAATCTCCTCCCTCAAACTCTTCAAAATGTCACAGTAGAACTCTTGATTGATAGTCTGGCTCCCTAACAGGAGCCCATCTCTTTCAGATCCAAAGCTTGAAAGAGACAAGCTCCTGTTAGGGGCTTGTGAAACTTTAAGTCACATAGAGCCAAATCAAGCTGTTTTAAAAGCACCCACTACACTCTCGGAGTGATTGGTGTTAGGAAGGGCATCCAGCTGTAGAAACTCTGCCAAATCAGATTGGAGCCTGGTGTTGCCATCCGGTTTCACCAGTCTTCAGTCAAATCGTCCAACCCATGCTAGCATGGAAAGCGGACGTTAAACGATGATGATGATGATGATGTCGTGTCAAGCTTAGTAAAATCTCTGTCATCCATACATACAGGCTTGTCCTTTACAGGTGCTGGTATCACATAAAATGCACTTGAGTTGGTGCTGTGTAGATGCACCCATGCTAGTGATACATAAAGGTGCCCAGCACTCTGTAAAGTAGTTAGCATTAGGAAGGGCATCCAGCTGTAAAAACCATGCCACAGCAGACAATTTGAAGTCAGGACAGCTTCCTGGCTGGCCAGCTCTTGTCAAAGCATTCAACCCATGCCAGCGTGGAAAACAGACGTTGAATGATGATGATGAGAATAATAATGGTAATGATAAATACATATAGGTGCAGGAGTGGCTGTGTGGTAACCACATGGTTCTGGGTTCAGTCCTACTGCATGGCACCTTCGGAAAGTGTCTTCCACTTTAGCCTCGGGCCAACCAAAGCCCTGTGAGTGGATCTGGTAGACAGAAACTGAAATAAACCCATTCTATGTGTGTGTGTGTGTGTGTGTGTGTGTGTGTGTGTGTGTGTGTGTGTGTTCGTGCATATGTTTGTGTATCTGTATTTGTTCCCCCACCATTACTTGACAACCAATACTGGTGTGTTTACGTCCAACTTAGCAGTTTGGTAAAAGAGACTGATAGAATAAGTACTAGGTTTACAGAGAATGAGTACTGGAGTTGATCTGTTCAACTAAAGGTGATGCTCTAGCATGGCAGTCAAAAGAGCAAAAGAGTAATATACACACAAAGAAACACATGTTAACATGTTTTCTTGTATTATAATAAAAACCAGTTCTCAGTAGTATGTACCACTTATTGCAATAATATAACATCATTTACATACAAAAGTATACTGGAATATCCAGTATGTATTAGTTGGAGGTTAACTACTAGACTTATATCTCCTTTATTTGCTGATAGAAACAGAATGATTCAGGTGAGAGGTCATAGAGGGGGAGAGAAGTAATGGGTTGTGGTAAGGGTAGACAATGGTAAGACTGAGTGATAGATGGAAACATGTACGTGGAGAGAGAATGAGACCTAAATACATGTGCTTGTTACATGTACCAAATTCCAAAGCCATCCATACAAGTTCTCAGCCAGTATTGTTTGGTTGGTTATATTCATAAATGGGTTGAAACAGTTAACAGATAAAAATAAGAGAAAATTCTCAATGACACACAACATGATAAACCAGGTGCTATGACCTATAATATGATGTGTTATTAACCATATTACTTCATAACTTCGCATGAACTTTTAGAAAGGCCTTGCATATATATATATATATATATATATATATCATCATCATCATCATCATCATTTAACGTCTGCTTTCCATGCTAGCATGGGTTAGACGATTTGACTAAAGACTGGTGAACCAGATAGCTACACCAGTCTCCAATCTGATTTGGCAGAGTTTCTACAGCTGGATGCCCTTCCTAATGCTAACCACTCCGAGAGTGTAGTGGGTTTTTACATGCCACCACCACGATGGCCAGTCAGGCAGTACTGGCAACGGTTATGCTCAAAATAGTGTATTTTACGTGCCACCTGCACAGGAGCCAGTCCAGTGGAACTGGCAATGATCTTGCTCGAATGTCTTTACACGTACCACCGGCACAGGTGCCAAGGGGGCAACGCTGGGCACAGGTGCCCACGATTTTGCTCTCACTTGCCCCAACAGGTCTTCGCAAGCGGAGTTTAGTGTCCTATGAATGAAAGGTACGCATAAGTGGGCTGGCTTCACCCCTGGCAGAGGCCTTGGATTTAGGTCTCACTTGGCTTGCCGGGTCTTCTCATGCACAGCATATTTTCAAAGGTCTCGGTCAGAAGTCATTGCCTCGGTGAGGCCCAATGTTCGATGGTCGTGCCTCATCACCTCTTCCCAGGGCCTACCTCTTCCACACAGCTATCCTCATCCATTCTCGCCACATGACCTTACCAGCGCAATCGTCTCTCTTGCACACCAGAACTGATGCTTCTTAGGTTCAACTTTTCTCTCAAGGTACTTACACTCTGTTTAGTATATATACTGACATAACACATCCATCGAAGCATACTGGCTTCATTCCTTGCGAGCCTACGCATGTCCTCAGAAGTCACGGCCCATGTTTCACTGCTATGTAGCATGGCTGTTCGTACACATGCGTCATACAGTCCGCCTTTTACTCTGAATGAGAGACCCATTGTCACCAGCAGAGGTAAGAGCTCTCTGAACTTTGCCCAGGCTATTGTTATTCTAGCAGCTACACTTTCAGCACACCCACCCCGGCTACTAACTTGGTCAGCTAGATAGCGGAAGCTATCAACTAAGTCTAGTTTTTCTCCCTGGAATGTG
>NC_069003.1:23571883-23572408 GCF_001194135.2 Octopus bimaculoides
TGTATGTATGTATGTATGTATGTATGTATGTATGTGTCTACGCAAACATATACATACATATATATATGTGTGTGTATGTGAGTATCAGTCTATTTATAATTGTATGTATATATCTATCAATAACTGGTTATCTTATTTATCTTTCTGTCTACGTCTGTCTGTCTTTCCATCTATAGAGAGATAGACAGAGAGAGATAAAAATAGATATATATACACACACACGCACGCACACACACACACACATGTATATATATGCACAGATATGTATGCGCATGTATATGTGTGTGCGTGTGTGCGTGTGTCACTACTTCTGTATATATACGCATAAATATATATATATATTTATATATATATATACACACATATATGATGGTCTTCTTTCAGTTTCCTTCTACCAAACCCACTGACAAATCTTCGGTCGACCCGAAGCTATAATAGAAGACACTTGCCCAAGGTGCCACGCAATAGGACTGAAGCCGGAACCATTTGGTTGGGAAGCAAGCTTCTTACCAGATAGCCACGCAT
>NC_069003.1:23573449-23573942 GCF_001194135.2 Octopus bimaculoides
TTTATTTTATCGACCCCGAAAGGATGAAAGGCAAAGTTGACCTCGGCGGAATTTGAACTCAGAACGTAAAGACAGACGAAATACCGCCACCACCACCACTACTAGCACTACCACCACCACCACCACCACCACCACCACCACCACAACAACAACTACGATCGCTACCACCATTATCTTATCAATACCAATCCTCCACTATCACCATCACCATCACCACCACCACCACCACTACCACGATTAACAACAACAATAACAATATTAACGTCATATACAACAAATGTTGATATTGTCGGCTGGAGATTTCTCCCTCAGAATCAATTTCTCCTAAAGATTCTGAGGTTATCGATTTGTGAGTGAAGAATAGTAATTGGAAGATATCAATAAATCTAAGGATCGATCAGTGTTCATCTGAGTGATAATAATACTGAGTGTGGCGGGAAGCGTGAGAGGGAGAGAGAGAGAGAGAGAGAGAGAGAGAGAGAGAGAGAGAGAG
>NC_069003.1:23574592-23575457 GCF_001194135.2 Octopus bimaculoides
AAGAGTGAGAGAAAGTTGTGGTGGAAGAGTAAAGCAGGGTTTGCCACCATCCCTGGCCGGAGCCTCGTGGAGCTTTAGGTGTTTTCGCTAAATAAACACTCACAACGCCCGGTCGGGGAATCGAAACCGCGATCCTATGACCGCGAGTCCACTGCCCTAACCACTAGGCCATTGCGCCTCCAGATAGATAGATACAAACTATATATTCGACAGGCTTCTTTCAGTTTCCGTCTATCAAATTCACTCACAAGGCTTTGGTCGACCCAAGGCTATAGTAGAAGACACTTGCCCAAAGTGCCACGCAGTGGGACTGAATCCAGAACCACGTGGTTGGGAAGCAAGCTTCTTGCCACACAGCCACACCTGCGCCTATGTATGTATATATATATATGCGTGTGTGTGCGTGCGTGTGTGTGTGTGTGTGTGTGTTTTTTTACTAAATTCATTGACAGGACTCATATTACCAAGCTTGGTCGTGGTGAATGTTCGTTCACTTACCAAAAGTTGTATATTTTGTCACTCATCAATCTTGCAAGCATTCTATACACAAGTAATATAAATATCATTATAGCATATCCTACATGCATACATATGTACTTACACGCGCACACACAAACACACTCACATATTTACATGTTTAATATACGCTCACTCAACTTGTTTCTATTTAATTTTGTTTCAAGTTGTGTATTACAATGGATCCTTTGCTACAAATGCATGATCAACCGACGAGAACGGGTCGTGTTTGTGTGTCCTATGTAATACTTTGTTATGAAGTTTCCAATCTTGTTCCACGTTTACATTGAAGTTTCTGTATTTTTAGATATACATATGTACATACATGCATACGTATATATATATATAT
>NC_069003.1:23576337-23577629 GCF_001194135.2 Octopus bimaculoides
TGTAACAGCAGCAGCAGCAGCAGCAGCAGCAGTAGTAGTAGTAGTAGTAGTAGTAGCAGCAGCAGCAGCAACAGCCAAGCTTGATGTTTATTATTAAAGTTTAAAGTTATATTTGTCAAAAACAGTTCGGATCTGTTCTAAGAATGGGTGCAGTAGAGGGAGAGAGCAACAGAGAAAGTGAGAGAGGTAAAGCGTGAGAAGGTAGAGAGAGAGAGAGAGAGAGAGAGAGAGAGAAAGAGAGAGAGAGGAGAGAGACAGACAAACAGAGAGGGAGAGAGAGAGGGTAAATAAGGAGATTTTGCGATAGAACCCTGTAGTGCAGCCATGGGGTGAGATGTGCTCCGTACGTATTTATTTTTGCTGACGTAAAAATTGAGAAGTTCAACTGATTGATACAATGGCTTCCTGCGAGGAAGGTCACGGCAAGGAGCGCGTGTATACATACATACACATATACGTGCACAATATTTAATATTAATAGTAACTGTTTATTTCGAAGTCTCGCTGATAAAACTGGCTTATCACAACCGTCTATATGTGTAAGTGTGTATGTATATGTATATGTACATAAATATGTTATATATGTTTCTATGAATGTAAGTATTACGTACGTATGTATGTATGTATGTATGCGTATATATGTATATGTACATATGTATGTATGCATACACACACATATACACGCGCGCGCACACAGAATTTAGTCTGCGAGTAGATAGTTTTCTTTGTGAGTTGAATATAATGCCGTGCAATGTTGCTTTTGACTTCACGTTCTGAGTTCAAAACACGTCAGGATCATCTTTGCCTTTCAGCTTTCCAGGGTCGGTCGTTGATGTATCAGTACTAGGAGTCGGTTGTTGCTCTTGTTGTTGTTGTTGTTTGTGCAGCCGAGGATTGCTTTGCATTTTACATTTGATGTAATGTTCACATTGCTTAAATAAATGGAGTCGCATGAAACGATCGTATTGCGTTAACTTTGGATACCCTTGTCGCTTATTTCCATTTTAATCACCTTATTTTGGAATTGTATGGATAATACCATACTTAATTCTGGTGCCTAAACTTAAGTACCATATTCACCTTGAATCTAAATTTATATGTATATATATATATATATATACACACACACACACATATATATCTTTTACAACGGTGAAACTAGAAGCAGGTAAAGCTATATATTATAGTGTGTAAATATTTTCCTTTTACAGAAAGTGATTTTAAATCCGATATTTACAGCTGTTATATACAGCTTCATCTATTTCGAGTTTCAACGTTCCAAAAAAAAAATT
>NC_069003.1:23578301-23579356 GCF_001194135.2 Octopus bimaculoides
TATATATACTTACATGCACACGCATATGCATACATATGCAAACATATATATCTATGTAATTAAATGCGTATATATATGTTTTCTTTTTGTTGTGGGTGTATATGTTTTTCTTATATTCTTCTTCTGCTTATTGTTGTTATTCTTGCTGCTGCAGTTGTAATCGCTCCTGCTGCTTCCTTTTATAATTCCATTCTTTCAACCTACAACCGCTACACCATTTCAGGAATTCCCACTACAAACTTGTACACCAAATCCCTCGTATTTACATAACAATCTCACCTATTTCTACCCCGTGTCCCACCCCGACCATTCTCAGCCCCCACGGTTGCCACACTTCCCATACTTGAGTTGTTGACCATGTTTTTCAACATCTGTTGACATGAACGAGGGTGAAAACGTAGGGCGTTTCCCAACAATAACGAGAAAGAAGTCTCTTACAGCTGTTCGAGTAAATTCTACGCATGTATATCAAAAACCACTTAGTAATGTCTCAGGGAATCTGAGTACAGTTGATGAACCTTGCTGTAAGAAATATGGAGAAATGTAGCGATAAGGGCGTAGCTGTATGGGTAACCATTTCACTTTGAAACCACGTGGTTTCTCGCTCGGTCCCACTCTGTGGCATCTTGGAGAAAAAAGAGTCACACGCTATATACTTAGCTAACCAATGCTTCGTAAAATTAGTCTTGGAGGAAATTGTGCTGAATCCCATTGTATATATGCGTTAAGCATCAGAATGCGAAATTATTGGTGAAGAAAACATAGATGGAACAAGAACGTAACAGGCGACAATAAAGTATCCGGACAGTTAGATGATGCTAAAAAGGACATATATATAATGATAAAATCTCCTTTCAGCCATGCAGGAACATGAGATCACGCCTAGAAAGTTCCCTTCCGAGTCAAAGTTGTTTGTGGAAGACCAGCCGTCGCCCTTGCATAACAGCCTTCCCTTCTCTACGTCACCGATGTTATTCAAGGGAAGGGCAAACACCAAGGGAAGAAAAAATCGCCAACAGTCCATATGTGGTTACAATGAATATACCTATGCATAT
>NC_069003.1:23580269-23586077 GCF_001194135.2 Octopus bimaculoides
GTCCACAAAGTCTGGGTACATGGGGATTAACACATAATTTAAGAAATTATTATTTCTTATATTTAATTGTTTATGTTATGATTTTATTTACTCCATATACCTTGTGGCCAAGTAACGCTGCGATGGATTGGCGTTCCGTCCAGCTGGGGGGAACACATACGCCATTGAAACCGGGAAACTGGGCTCATGAGCTTGGCTAGGCTTTAAAAGGGCGCAGTGAAGGCGCAATGGCTCAGTAGTTAGGGCAGCGGACTGGCGATCGGCGGATCACGGTTTCGATTCCTAGACCGGGTGTTGTGTGTGTTTATTGAGCGAAAACACCTAAAGCTCTACAAGGCTCTGGCAGGGGGTGGTGGTGAACTCTGCTGTACTCTTTCGCCCCAACTTTCTCTCACTCTTTCTTCCTGTTTCTTGAGTAACGCTGCGATGGACTGGCGTCCCGTCCAGCTAGTGGAAGGAACACATACGCCATAGAAACCGGGAAACCGGGCCCATGAGCCTGGCTAGGCTTTAAAAGGGCGCATAAATAAATAAATATATCTATGTATGAATGTATTTATATAAATAAGGATAAGATCGGTATTTAAAATATTGATCTTATCAAGTGGTCAGCATGGGAATAAAAACCATCAAAGGTAATAATTATTTAAAATTATAATACAGGGTATCAAGAGATACCACCACGCTGAAAAAATAGCAGTCAAATCCTGACTCCAAAACCACAATAAATGTCCGCAAGGCACGATTAGCGAAGACGAAGACCAAATAAACCAGTAAAAATAATAAGATAATTTCAAATCCTGGATTTCTGGCTTTGCATAAATGCTCTGCCTTCATCAGTGAAATATACTCAAGTACATAAATACAAATACATGTATATAAACAGTATACTTACATATACGGACGTATACATACATATATATACACTTATGCACACGACTAGCTTAAATAGCCCGCCTAAACAACTTCTGTATGTATGTATGTATGTATTTTCCATAAATTAGCATTTCGGTAAATAACGATCGATAAGATAACAGCCAGACTTTAAAGTAAATACTAAGGTCGATATGATCGATTGAAAAGCCTTTGAAGGCAGTTCCCCAGCATGGAATCAGTTAATGTCAGAGAATTCCTTGCAATTACTTTAATTACGCATATCTAAATATTTCATGTAAATGAAAATTGAAATGATTTAAATAATTGGAAAAAAATTTATCGTTGATAATACCAACTGCTTATTCCTAAGATTGTACACATTGCTCCGATCACTTCTTCTTCTTCTTCTTCTTCTTCTTCTTCTTCTTCTTCTTCTTCTTCTTCTTCTTCTTCTTCTTCTTCTTCTTCTTCTTCTTCTTCTTCTTCTTCTTCTTCTTCTTCTTCTTCTTCTTCTTCTTCTTCTTCTTCTTCTTCTTCTTCTTCTTCTTCTTCTTCTCCTCCTCCTCCTCCTCCTCATCATCATCCTGTTGTTGTTACCACCACCACCACCAACGAAAGTAGAAAGGGCTCTTTAAAATATACGGCGAAAAAAATCCAGCATGTAACCAATGGCAAGCAGTTCGATTCCCTGCTGGAGTGAAAAGTTTGTTCACTTCCCCATGTGTAGTAGAAAAAACAAAATTGAGGTTAAGAGTACTATGTGTTCCACTAGAGGTGAATATCTAGTGGGTCTAGACTGTGTTGTTCTGGAAGGGAGCGATGCCTTGCTGGTTGTCAAAATATCGTGGGACCAGACTGATGATTCTTCTCTAATTTAAGTCCTAACACATATAAAGGACATCAGACCTCATCTCCCTGCCTAACGGAGTGGAACTGCAAGACATGGTGACAGGAGACCGAGGTGCTACTTATGTAGCTAAACCGATCATTTGAGAATTTCTGCTCACACAACCAAAACAAGATATGGGGTAGGGAAGGCACCACCGCTGCCATTACCATCACGAGAACAAGAAGAAGAACAACAACAATGACAACAACAGAGTGCAATAATAGAGTGCAATAACAGAGTGCAGCAGCAACAACATTAGGTATAACACCAACAGCAACAGCAGAAGAGATACCTACACTGCAGCAGCAGTAATACCAAAAGCATTAATTGCGTCTAAGTCGTCTGCAGAAGCAGCTGCACTGGCGACAGCACAGAAAGAATGCATCGCAAAAATTGTCAACCATGGGAGATCCCAACTCAATACACACACACACACATACACACACACACACACACACACTCGCACACTCATACACACACGCATACACACACCGACTCGCACACACGTTCTCGCACTCTCTCCTTCGTTCTCCCCTTCTTGTATACAAATATAGTCGCACACATACAGACATACACATCCAGACAGATACACACGCGCAGGCTCACAATCAAACATATACACGCAGATAAACACAAACATAGACACACGCACAGATACACATGCACAGACACACACACAGACATACACACGCACACGAAAACATAGCCCTACTTAGCGACCTCATCTTGTGATTAGAAGGGGAAAAAACCACAAGAAAGTAGAAAAAAAAAGGCAAAAAATAAAATAGAAATAGAAAAAAAAACACACGCATACGACAACAGTGCCAACACTGCACCAACACCAAACATAACTAACTTTAAAACAACAAATACATCACCATCATCACCACCCTTATCACCACCCCTATCACCACCATCATCATCAGCAGCACCCTTATCACCACAACCACCACCACCACCACCACCACAACCTCTACATCCACGAAAAGCAACAAAAAGAAAACACAAACACAATAGCAAAGGCACGAAGGTGACACCAATAGACGTGTATAGAAAAAAAGCGTAACAACAATCCGAAAAACACTCTCAACAACAATTACGACAGCAGCAACAACAATAACAACAACGACATCAACAAATTGCCTCCATATCCATCTTTGTGCAAGTAAGATGCGAAAATAAATGACTGTTGAATTACACCAGTGGTTGCCAAATGGAGTTCACAAGAACCTTTGCAGTCCATATAAGATTTTGTTAAAATATATGTTTTAATTAATTGCTTATTTTTATACGATATGCGAAATATTCTATTTTTTTTTAATACGATTATAGGCGCAGGCGTGGCTGTGTTGTAAGAGACTTACTTCCCAACCATATGGCTCCGTGTTCAGTTCCACTGTGTGGCACCTCTCCTATTATAGCCTCGGGCCGACCAAAGCCTTGAGAGTGGATTTGGTAGACGGAAACTGAAACAAGCCCGTAGTATATATATATGTATATATCGTTTTTCTCCTCATATTCCTTTCTGTTGAAGAGCGTAGGCTCGAAACATAAAAAACTTTTTCATTTTTCCCAAGCGTCAAACTAATACATTTGCTTGTTGTTTATACACCTGTCTTTGTCTTTTGTTTTTCTATAAGTTTCAACTATGTGTGTGTGTGTGTGTGTGTGTGTGTGTGTGTGCGCGCGCATGTGTCTGCGTGTGTGTGTGTTTGTCCCCACCACCGCTTGACAACCGGTGTTGATTTGTTTACATCCCCATAACTTAACGATTCGGCAAAAGAGACCGATAGAATAAGCACTAGGCTTATAAGAAAGTACTGAGGTTGATACATTCGACTAAAAACTCTTCAAGGCGGTGCCCCAGCTTGGCCGCAGTGTAATAACTGAAACAAATAAAAAGATAGAAAAATTCCTAATAATATTATTTGATCTTAGATATGAACATTAGCAAGTTGGTGCCTTCAGACAAATAATTTTCTCCGCCCTAACAGGCGCGATAGGTTAGATTTCATCCTTTAGTACTAATGGGCGACTGGAACATCTTGGATGTGGGGTGCAAACTGTGTTGGGAGTTTCCAATTGTCTGACACGTATCGACTGGATTTCCCGAATGCGCCATTATGGCCATGGACCAACAGCAATGGGTCATCTAAACTGTATCTGGATAAAGTATTCTGCAGTCCAGCAGGTAAGTAAAGCATAGATTATTCACAGTTCAAAGTGGTCGGCTACGCAGACCAAACATTTGTGATCTGTATGGTGGACTTAGATAGGCTTCATAGGCCGTGTTGTGTATACTGTAAGCTAAACATGTCTTTCCCAACACACCAAGCTTAGAGAGACCAGATTAGAAAGTTAGTTTAGCGGGAGTCGACAGTGCCATTCTTTTACCATTGTGGCTAACCTTGAAAAGAGTTATTAACGTCGGTAAGGTTTAGTGACGAAATTTTGAAATTAAATTCTGTACTAGAGAAAAATATACTCCCCACCCTGACTGGGAATTTCATTGTTGATTTAAAAAAAATCTATTACAGTTTTTATTGTTTATAATAAATAAATCTATATAAACCCCTACCGTACTTTGTTTCGTCCTAAATTGCAGAAAACGCTCTGCAGCATTTACGACCAGACTTCGAGTCCTTGAGGACTTGAGATTCCTATTATCTTAGCCTTGAAAGTGATGAAATGAAAGAGGAAGAGTGTCACCTGATGGAATTTGATACTGATAGTGCTGGTGAGGTGTTCGATCCTAATGGCCCCCACTTCATCCCTTAGCAAAATGAGTTACTGTATCAATGCTGGATATCATTCTCAACACATCGATTCTATGTATCGATGAGTATTTCAATTCAAAAAGCAACAATAATAATAAATAAAATACTTTAAAAAAAAAAATTGCCACTTGCCAAAATCAACAAAACTATAGAAATTGGCAGAAAAGAAATGGGAAAATCAGAAATAAAAGACAAGCTTTTGGCACCAATTCTTGATCATTGTGTATTTTAGAGGTTCATATTTCTCTTCATTGTGCTCTGGTGGAATTACATGATATGTATGTATGTATGTAGGTATGTATGTATGTATGTATGAGAGAGGAAGAGAGAGAGAGGGGTGGGGAGGGGAGAGTAGTTTAGAGTGCATCGCTTTAGTACAAAATGAAATGACATTGGGTGGAATGAAAACCTAGTGGTTATGTAGGGAGAAAGAGGGGGGAGGGAAGAGATTCGAGATAGGGGATTAGAGTAGTAGGGGATGAAGAGGAGAGAGAAGTGGCAGAAGTAGCATCATTATTGTTTTGTGTTGCGCCCCCCTACCTCATCCATCGCCTTGGTGGCAAATAAAAGACATCATCATCATCATCATTATAATCATTATTATTATTATTATTATTAGTAGTAGTAGTAGTAGTAGTAGTAGAAGTATTATTATTATTATTATTAGTAGTAGTAGTAGTAGTAGAAGTAGTAGTAGTAGTAGAAGAAGAAGAAGAAGAAGAAGAAGAAGAAGAAGAAGAAGAAGAAGAAGAAGAAGAAGAAGAAGAAGAAGAAGAAGAAGAAGAAGAAGAAGAAAGTTGGGGAATAGGAGGAAGAGGTGGGAGGGAAGGGAGAGGAGGAACCGGCAGAAGAGAAGGAAGAAGAGGGGAGAGTGAGAAGAAGAAGAAGAAGAAGAAGAAGAAGAAGAAGAAGAAGAAGAAGAAGAAGAAGACACGAAGTTGCGAAGAAGCTGTCATGAAGAAAAGAGGAGCACAACAACAACAACAACAGCAACAGCGACAACAAAAGCAACAACAATGTGTAAAAGAGAAGATTATTAAACTAAATCAACAGAGTGGAAAGAGCAAAGAGTCAAGAGATGCGGAGGCAGATCAATAAGTGGGGGGCAGGGGCTGTTTTTTTCGTTTTTAGCTTTTGGTTTTCCTTTTTTATTTCATTATTATTATTAGTTTTCTGTTCTTTTTCTTTTTTACTGAAGAACTGATACCAGGAATGTTATTAAGTACTTCTCAATATGGTTTCAATAGTTTTCGCTCATATGTATAT